>NW_024032496.1:0-10193 GCF_002237135.1 Teleopsis dalmanni
CATTGTTCTTGTTAAAAAATAATTATATTTCAAATGTCATTAATGTAATCAATTCGTATTTTACATATATTTGTTATTAAGGTTCATTCCAATGTAATGGAATGAAAATAGCATGTGGTGAACAAATCTTATATCAGAAAAATATCTTTTAGTCAGAGTAGTCACACCAAAAATGTTGGTTTATCGGTTTCATTAAAATCATATTCGGTATCATTAAACTTTCCAATTCTTCTTATAAAACAGGTACAAGATTTATTACGTTTATAAAATCACACATGGTATATAAATATACCCATATATATCGATTAACAATATATTACATTAGCTTAAAAATGTTTACTTACATTTGGTGTTGAAGTAATGGGTCCTCCAAAATCTGAGCAAAATGAACTATCAAAATTCTTGAATTTGATGAAATAGAAAAATTTTTTTTTAATAATATTTCAATTTAATTTAATATTATATATGATTTTAACGTTATGACTGTAGTAAATACTTTATGATGTATGATGCGCGAAAAATTCAATTAATTAAATATAAAAAAAATTTTGTTGTTATAATTCATTACTGTTAAAAACTTCTTTATAAAATATTTCATTTTTATGCTACAGCATATTTACAATTTGCAATTAATAATATAAATATTCATTTATATATAAATAGTCGAAATATTATAAGTAATCCCTAAGTCTATATGAATATGAACTTGTACTTTTCAAACTATGTACTAACTTATTTTCGGAAAATTTAGAAATTTTTTATTAGAATTCTTTAGAATTAATGTAGTGCCGGTCTCCATTATTAGTGGTGAGTTCCGAATCCGATATTTGAGAAGTTGAAAATACGCATTGTTTATACATTTGTAAAACCTTTTACTAACATAAAAACTTCGTATAAATTACTAATTGCTTAAATACAACAGTTCTAAACTATAATTACATTAACTGTTACCTCACTACATTGTCACAAAAGCTTATTTTGTAAATCGGTTAAATCAAAATCGAAATCTGATAATCGGAAATAATTTTATTTAAAAAAATGTATTATAAGACAATGCTACATGATTTGTTATATGTGAATATTACTTATAACTGCTAGTATACTGCATCTATTTATCAAAAAAATTCTAATCAAATCATTTCTAATATGCACTTTACTTACGGAACTTGTGGGCGTTGAAGGAAAATCCATCATCTGCCCTGGAAAAGGCGTGGCGTTAAAATCCTTTAATTTAAAAGAAAAAAATTTTCTTTTGTAAAAATTATGCTAAAAATTTTTAAATGATTTATATATATCATAAGGTGAAAAAAAAATAAAAGCAATTTTTAAATTATAATATTGTAAATATGTAGTAATTGTTATTTTAATTTTTTGTATTATTTTATATATATATTTTATATTGTATATTATATTATATATATATTATATATATATTACTATGTATTATATGTCACATATAAGTATTTTTTTTATATATGTATAATGTATATAATGTATTATATATTATACTATTTATAACAGTTCAAGTCGATTCGGGGGCCTAATTGATCTTGACTAGTAATGCCTTTAAACATTAGGAATAGATTTTGAAAATATGTCAGAATAGCTAGAGTTAATACACGTATAACGCATTGCATCCGCAAGAAGAAATCGATTATACTTCAGCTCTTCTCTGAATTCCTCTCTATTAAGTCTAATGCACACTTTTAATTTTGTAGTTTGGATATATTTTTAATTTGAAATAACCATTTTTAATAATGATTGATACATTGTTATAATAAAATAAGTTGTAAAATTAATGAATATAAACTATGGTTTTTTCAGGCTGTTTCAGTACTATTGCATATTAGTTTCGTAAACGAACTGAGTTCTATGATTTAACGTATAATTTCAAACTGCGTGTGGATTGAACTGTATAATTTCTAACAGAGATAGTGTGTGCTAAAAACATCTAAGGGTAAAGAAACTAGAATTAGACAAAAAGAGGCTCGAGCAAGCAATTAGATCAAGCTAAAATGGTAGACAAGGATAATGCACCCGAAACACTTGTCGCTAGTCACTAGTCATATGATGAAAGTTTCAAAGAACTACTTGATGGTAATAATAACGTAGTCTCAGTGTAGGATAAAGATTCTAGAAACGAAAAAAAGCGGTTTAGTCCAAAAGATTCGGGCACTCATATTTCGGAACGCTGATTTGTGGTTAATGCTTCGATATGTTAAATGTGTTAATTGGGAAACCCTTAAAAACTTTAAATAACTTTATATATAGATAAAAGTAATTGGTATCGAAATTTAACATATAAAAATAAATAGTAATTTAATACAATGCAATGCTTTCAATTTCACATAAAAAATTAATTTGTTTTAACGAAACTTACTTCACATGGGGACCCCATTGCTGAATCTGGATTCTGTAAAAATTTTAGAGTTTAATAATAGTTTTAATATTGTGTGATCTTACTTGAATAAATATATATAAACAGTAATAATAACTACTAAATATTGTGAAGTATATTAAATTGGATAATCAAGAGAAAGACGTAAAATCATAAAACAAAAAACTTTATTATCTGGGGATGCTTATTGTTTCCATCGAGTACTTCATCGAGTACTAATTTTTTATGTAGCCTTAAAAATTGTTCAAAATATATATTCCTTAATTTTCTAGCACGTAATTAAGGAATTTAATAAAATATCTTATATACTGTAACAGACTTCTTAATAAAATAATAATAATTAATAATAATAAATAATAATAATAATAATTAATAGACTTCTTAATCAACCTTTTAGTTATTAAATATGCAATGCTCACTTAATGTCTTCCCTCTCTTTGCTTAATTTATTTATTTTATTCTTGTTTTCCAATATTTTTTTATTATATATAATTGTATCTTATATTCTTATTTTTATCTTTTTCAGATTTACGCCTGGTCTACATATTCAATGCTAGAGAGGTAAGCTTGCTTGATAAATTATTTTAATGAAATTTTATTATTTAAGTTGTAGATAAACAAATATACTTACATCGAATTCAAAATTAAATATTCTAGTCATAATGTATTATTAAGAGAGCATTTTTAGTACTACTCAAAAGATATATATATATTATCTAACATGGATGGCTAGATTTTACCAATTATTCATTATATAGTATGATAATTATTCTTTGCTTTTTAGAAATTGTATGACCTGTAAATGTTATTTTTATACAAATGTAGCGGAGTAAAGGAAATCAGTGGATTCTGCAATCAACAATTTTTGAAAATTTTATTTGATTATTAAATAAATAATGTATAATCATTGATAATACATATTGTCTGCCTATATTCTTGTAAACTTTTAATGACAAATTTAGATACATTCGTACTTCTATTTAATTGATTCACATACTATCAAAAATATACTTCATTACTGTAATAACTTTAATTGTGTTTTTACAATTAATTAACAAAATACAAAGAAATTATAATACTTACCGAAAGTCCTCTTCGTTGTTCTTTTAACTTTCTTCAAAAATGGTCGTAATAAATTATTGCAAATTAAGTTTTCATAGTTTTTATTAATAATTCAGCAATAGAGTATTCCTTTGATGGATTTATACAAATTTATTGCAGTGAACACATTCTAATTTTGAAGGCCAATTATTTTAAAAAATAACTGAAAAGAATCGCTTAAATATGATCTGTGATATATATAAAATTGGCCATTTTCCGAAAAATTATGCTATAAAAATTAATAATTATTGCTGCATATTTGGAAAATATTTAAATTATTTTTTATTATTTAAATAAATTTTTGACATAAAGATTGTTAGTTTCTTTGTTAAGTTTTTAATATTTATATTAATACCTTAAGCAAATTTTTTGTATATGTCCCATATTTTAACTGTAGGTACTACGAGTAGTAAAACAAAATTAATACTATTCCCATGCATGTTTCAAAAGAACAATCTATTTATAGTATGTATTTAGAAAGAATAATCGTTTAATTAAAAATGTTTATCGGAATTGGTTAACTTTTATATTACTATATTATAATACTAATACTAATATTAATATTAATTTGTAGTATATTATGTACTTTAAACTGATGTCTAATATATCTGCGTTTTGATTACTTTCATGTCTAATTAAATGTTCCAAGACTTTTATTTCCAATAAAATTAATTTCTTTATTTTTTTCAACATTTTTTTTTATATTTTTTTAACATTTATTGTCAGAAATTTTTTTTCTATCATACTCTATTTTCTTTACATCGGCCTTTGAAATCTTCTACTATTTTAAATGCCATATATTCTGTGCAATGCAAATAAAATAATAGGGGTATTTACTCTGTCCTGTAAAAATATTGCAAGGTGCACGACATGCAAGAATGATATACTGAAATTGCAAGCGTGGGAGAACATCTCTGTTGCTAATATTGCAAGATCAACATGAAACAGCTGTTTTTGCAGCATACCATATCCACATGAGAAATAGCAGATGTCAGAACAGCTGTTTTATTTCCTTTTTTGCTTCGTTGCAAGCATGCATACAAAAGTTTAGGTATAGCACAATTGCAAGCAATAGTAAGAAACTTTATGCGTATATCTTGTCCATTCTTGTCCATTGTAATCTCGCGCAATCTGTTCATTTCGTGTACTTTGCAATGAGTTTTCATGACATAGTGAATATCTTTAATATAATGAGATGGATAAGTCAAATAACATTGCAATACTAATATAAGCATGAGAATTGCCAGTTGTTAAACTACCTATTTTTTATATGATGATTTTGCTTATTTCACAAGATGGTTCCAGATTTCTTACATAGTAATTTTCCAATGTTCTTTAGAAATAAAATGTTATGTACTTATAACAAGCACTAAATAAAGAGTTTTAAAAATATGATATAATATTTCTTAAAAACTTGATATTCCTAAAGTACTTTTCAAAATACTCTGATGTTTGTTGCAGTTTATTAACGTGTCTGAAGCAAATTTAATATTATATATTAATAAACATATGTATTAATATTATATTCTTTTGGTATACAGAAACTATTTTCAATATGTCAAACAAAACTAGAGATATGACTTCATATCTCCAAAGACGTTATTAGGTAGTTTTGTTTTACTACTATCTATAAAATACTTTGGATTGGGTATGGACCTGGGCACAATAAAAAAAGTAGAATTTTCCGGATGGTGTATCTACTACACCGAGTCCGGGATGGGTTGATAACCATGAAAATAGGTATAGAGCCATGAGATAACTGGAGATTTGTACATCAAAATAGGTGAAATCAGATGTAAGTAGCGTTTAAAATTTTAAATAAGCAAGTCAAGCATTATGTTGTATTTAATTTATTGGGCATTAAGAGTGTTACAATATTTTGCATTTTATTGTTAAAAAATCGATAATTCATATAATTTTTTGTTCGCAATAATCACCACTTAAAAAACGCAGAACTCTCACATCCATTAAGTTCTTCTCTTTGTTTTTTTTGTATAAGCATTACTTTGATTCACTTTGATCATCCTTTGAAAAAGAAAGAAAAACAATATTAAATAAAATATGTAAGATTTAAAAAATATTGCGGTTATCACTTTAAAGTGTAGTGCTTCAAGCATTGATCTTGGGTCAAAGTAATGAAAAAAAACTATAGATAGGGGAATACATTCTCAAAATTAACAGAACACAGGTTAACAAAAGAAAGCATTCCTGAAAAAACGAATAAAATCAAAATATAAATTTTGTACCAAATCCTTTAATCTTTCAAAATTTTGTTAATAATTAATTATATTTTTAGCTGTTCATACAGCTGTTCTGAGCATTGCCAGTATTTAAATTACCAAATATTTAACATTATTAGTCCTTTTGAAAATATTTCTTATATATAATTATTCATAAATAATTTATTTTATACCAAGGATTGAACATGTTCTCTGTCAAATTTGAAGCTCAGAGTCAGTGATCCAAAGTTATATTTGTATTTTTCTAATTTCGACTATTATAAATTTGTTGTGAAAGTTCAATAACAAATTCGTTTGTTGTGTCATATTAGAACTAATAACTGTTTTTTAATTGTTTAATCCTAGACCTAGTTCATTCGTCAAAATTGACTTAAAAATAAAATTTAGTAAAATATTATTTAAATTGATGTTTGACGTGTCTTCGAACCCAAACGCTGTTGAAAGTTATAGTTATAAAAATGCAAAACTAATCTTTTAAGAAAAATATTGAATATATCACTTTCTACATGCGGCTTAATATTGAAAAAGGATCCCACTTACCAATTTTCACACAATTTTTTTTTCTGTCATGTAGCAAGAATTCACCATCCCATATTTTTTATAATTTTTAGTTTTTACTATGCCTCATAATAGCTAATAGTGTTTAAAAGAACTGTCCTATGTTGTTAGTCTCTATTCAAGTTAAACAAGTAAAAGCGCTGAAAACAACAACAAATGTAGTGATCGATGATCTTTTGATTACCTGTATATCACGGTTCTTATAAGATAGAGTACATTGCCTTATTACAGAATCAGACGACCCATATAAATTTCTTAAGCTTTGTAGCGCTCCTCTTACCAATGCTATTTAAAACAAATCTTAGAACTTCTACCGTCCATATGAGTCCTTTAAGGTTTGCAATATTCCTATCCCCATGCCTATTTGAAACAAATTAAAAATGTTACTAACTTAAAAATTTCAAAGTACTTACGCATCCTCTATTTTCCCTTGCACCTCTTATCTGTATAGGAAAGATGTAAATTTATAAAATTGTTTTAAAAATATTAGAAAAAATATGCCGTTCTGCAGTGACCGAAACCCATATATAAGCGAACTATACAACTATAGTCATATACTCATACTCTGTTTATTCAAACGAAAATCGAAAATTTTTAATATGGTAACACCACCATTCTAGAATATTGGCAATCTTAGTTTTGTAATCGTAACTCAAATGTTGTAGAATTTAATGTTTCCAAGCGATGAATTCAATGGTACGGTGAATAATCATTTGAAGATTTATTAATAATTGATTAATTTCGGAGCTACAGAATACGACTGATATATCATGCTACTTACCCTTTGCGCATGTTGTTGTTGAGCCAGATTCATAGAAGATCCGCTTGCACCATGTAACGGACACTAAAGTAAAATTTTATACATACAATTATTAGATATAATATTGTAGTTACTGTAGTATTTTGTGTTTGTCAAGAAACTCGTTTTGTCAAATTTAACAAATCATAAAATTTGACAAAACGATTAATAATAAAAATTTGATGCAATTTTGATCAGATAAACGGCTGAAAGTTAATTAAGTCCAAGTAAATTGAATATATACATATATAGTTTTGAATTTGCTTTAAGTTCAATGAAAATATTTTGTAGTATACAATATTTGCAAATACTTGTTACATTTTAAAGTCATATATATATATGATATATTCATATATACATTATGAATATTATAAATCATATCAACTTAATTTTATTTGATAATATGTGTTCTTGCAAGTATGGTTGGCTTATAAATCATATTTAGTAATTATGTGTATATTAGAAAATTTTAAGCATAAAAAGATTATTACTTACCTGTCGTTGAGGGGGTGGAGCCTAAAAATACAAGATTTTATTATTATTGTATAGTATATAGTATATAAAAACTATATTTTAAAAAAATATTGTGAACATAAAATATTTCTATAGTAATTATAAAAAATTTTATCATTTCAAAATATAAATCTAATCTCTGAAATCCAATAAAATTTGAACCTTAACAAATTTATAAATTTTAATTACATTTAATGCAAAAAAACAATATAAAACACAAAACTCAAAAAATGAACATTGTATATATAATATTTTATTATATTATACAATATTTTAAGCAGTGATAGGTAATAACTATTGTTTAAACTGTTCAATCATCATACCAGCTACTCTAATATATTCGAGCAATTTGAAGATATTCGAGTTAATCGAAGATATTCGAGTTAATCGAAGATATCTGAGCTAATCGAAGATATTCGAGCTACTCGAAGATATTCGAGATACTGGAAGATATTTGAGCTACTCGAAGATATTCGAGCTATTTGAAGATATTTGAGCAACTCGATGATATTAGACCTACTCGAAGATATTCGAGCTTCTGGCAGTTATTCGAGCTACCTGAAGATATTCGAGCTACTCGAAGATATTCGAGCTACCTGTAGATATTCTAGCCATACGAAGATAGTCAAGCTACTCGAAGATATTCTAGCTACTCGAAGATATTTGAGCTACTCAATGATATTTGAGCTACTCAAAGATGTTCGGACTATTCGGAGATATTCGAGTAACAAAACAATTCCATATGCAAAACAATTAGTGCTCGAGCACCATATGATATACTCGAAAAATTAAAATGCTTTAAGCTTCAAATAGGTCAAATAACATATAAAGCTTTAATAATAAGGAATTGATTATCTCTAAAAATACTTGCACTTACTCTTGGTCGTGGGCACTGAGGACGTGATTGCACGCGTGCTGGGGGACATGGTGCCGAACGCATTGGAGGATACTGTTGAGCTGGACCCTAGAATCAAAATATTATTCAATTCTACTTCAAAACTATATTTGATAATAATAGTAAATTAATAGTAAATTGTAATTTTAATTAATTAATAAAAAAGTAAGAGAGGTGAAAAGAAGAAGCAGTTTGAAAACTTTTTTGAACTAAATTTAAAAACTTTCCTCAGTTAGTTATTAAGCAATCAAGAAAACAAATTTATGGACTCATACTCATCTACTTATGTCAACTGTAAAAAATAAAACTGCCAACTGTCAAAAATAAAATATATCTGTACAACTATACTACAGGCGGTATTAAGTAACATAATTCTATCTATTCGAACAATTTTTTTAAGGATTTTGTTTGATAACATGTATTTTCGCAATTTACTTTATTGTTTTGTTTTAAGCATAGAGAATTTATGAGGTCTATGCACGGTTGCCACTTGAAAATTTTTTTCTGTACCAAAATTGGTTTAAAAAGGTACCATTTCTATAAAAAAAGGTCCAAAATTTTTTTGGACATTGTTGTTTTCTCGTTCTGTGTTTTTTATAGTGTTATAAATGAAAAAATATAAAATAGTGCAAAGTTGCATTTATAAAAAAAATTAATTGGAAATATCCACAATAAAATTGGGTCGTCAAAAATGTACCAGTTTTTTAAAATGAGTACCAAACGAAAAAAAAAAAAAAAAAGTACCAATTTTGGTACTAAAGTACCATAAGTGGCAACCGTGAGTCTATGTTTCAGGTTCTAATTAAAAAAATTGAAATTACTAAAATACTTACGCATGCTCTTTGTTCCCTAGCTCTTCTTATCTGTATATGAAAGAGTGTGACATAAGAATGATTTTCAAGAGCATTATATCATTCAACCTACCCTATCTGCATGTGCTTGTTGAGGTAGATTCATGTAAGAAGATCCTCTCGCAACGGTTTGTGGACACTAATGCGAAATTTGTTTCATTTAGATATATGATATAATATGTTATACATGTTATGAAATAATATGTTATGATAATTAACAGAGGAATATGTTTTGTTGTATTTAAAGAATGGTTGATTATTTATAATAAATTTATGTGATTGTGATATGAGCATTGTTAAAGTTAATTAAATCCAAAAATATTAATGATTATGATTATTCATTCATGATTATTCATGGTTATTATGTCATTTGAAGAAAAAGTGAGTTTTAAACAAATGTTAAAGGAAATATTAAATGATAATGCTGTATGATGACGATAAGAATGTTGTCAAAGGATGATACTGTATTATAGATGATGATAAGTTATTTCTACTTCTTTCATATATTTGAGCGTAATAACATTATCACGCAAACTCATTTTAGCTACACTAATAGATTTTCATTAATAAAATCGACATTGGCCTTTTCTTTTGTAAACATATCACAAAAGAACAACCGCTTATTTTAGAAATGACACATGAAACAACAACACTGCTGGCTTATTTATTCTAACATTTTTAAAACCGCTTAACTAAACAGTAGCTTGCTGTTGAAGTTCGCAGTTTTGTGAGTTTTTAGGGTGTATTTTAGTTCGTCACAAATATTTGACAAATAATACTCAATTTCTTTGAATTTATTGAAATTAAAAAATTATACTCAATTCTTGAAAAAGCTTGA
>NW_024032497.1:0-10189 GCF_002237135.1 Teleopsis dalmanni
ATTATGCGTACTCGTTCTCGTATTCGTACAACAGAAATTATTTTCAAATAATTCCTTATCCTTATGCAAATCATGCAAAATTGTTATATTATTCTGTTTAATGAATTATTATTATTAAGACATATTGAATTAATTGCTGCAAGTTAATTGCTACACTCATTAAATTTGATGAATGTTACCAATATATGAATAAGCTACAATTCAGTTTGAGCAATGAAGCGTAAACGAAACATTGGACCACTAATTTTAAACAGCAAAAACCACAAGTGCAAAAAAAGATTTAATGAAATAAGTGTTATTTAACACTTACTTTGTGCTCAATGGTCGTTTGTAGATTCTTATCCAAATGCACCTTTATAATTTGGGTGCCATCCAATTTGGCACGAATACGTTTGCCTACGATCTCTGCTGGAAACACTAAATCTTCTAAATAAAATACACAGCAGTTAAACTACGCGAACGGATTATTGCACCGTCTTGTTTTTACGAAAACTTTGTAGTTACTCGTTCACTATCTAAGTCTTTACGGTGCTGATATAACTCTTCCTCTTCAAGTGGTCCTTGCAAACCCTTATGAAATATATTTCTCATCCACCAGAAACTCCATCTCGAAAATATATTAGCGGTTGAGTAGGGATTCTTTGGGCGTTCAATTTTTCTTCTAGTCCGATTGATGTTAAATTTCTTTATTTACAGTTACGTTTGATTATGATAAACCAAAAATGTAGTAATAAATTCGAAGTTCAAGAAATGAAGATAACCGACACGAGCACCACTCAAATATGGTAAATGCAACAAAAATTTCTTAAATCGTGAATAACAGTAAATAACAATGCAAAAAATTTACAATATTTTTTCAATGTTACAACAAAACTTTATAGACAATGTACGGTAATTATGCGTACTCGTTCTCGTATTCGTACAACAGAAATTATTTTCAAATAATTCCTTATCCTTATGCAAATCATGCAAAATTGTTATATTATTCTGTTTAATGAATTATTATTATTAAGACATATTGAATTAATTGCTGCAAGTTAATTGCTACACTCATTAAATTTGATGAATGTTACCAATATATGAATAAGCTACAATTCAGTTTGAGCAATGAAGCGTAAACGAAACATTGGACCACTAATTTTAAACAGCAAAAAACACAAGCGCAAAAAAAGATTTAATGAAATAAGTGTTATTTAACACTTACTTTGTGCTCAATGGTCGTTTGTAGATTCTTATCCAAATGCACCTTTATATATAATTTGGGTGCCATCCAATTTGGCACGAATACGTTTGCCTACGATCTCTGCTGAAAACACTAAATCTTCTAAAATAAAATACACAGCAGTTAAACTACGCGAACGGATTATTGCACCGTCTTGTTTTTACGAAAACTTTGTAGTTACTCGTTCACTATCTAAGTCTTTACGGTGCTGATATAACTCTTCCTCTTCAAGTGGTCCTTGCAAACCCTTATGAAATATATTTCTCATCCACCAGAAACTCCATCTCGAAAATATATTAGCGGTTGAGTAGGGATTCTTTGGGCGTTCAATTTTTCTTCTAGTCCGATTGATGTTAAATTTCTTTATTTACAGTTACGTTTGATTATGATAAACCAAAAATGTAGTAATAAATTCGAAGTTCAAGAAATGAAGATAACCGACACGAGCACCACTCAAATATGGTAAATGCAACAAAAATTTCTTAAATCGTGAATAACAGTAAATAACAATGCAAAAAATTTACAATATTTTTTCAATGTTACAACAAAACTTTATAGACAATGTACGGTAATTATGCGTACTCGTTCTCGTATTCGTACAACAGAAATTATTTTCAAATAATTCCTTATCCTTATGCAAATCATGCAAAATTGTTATATTATTCTGTTTAATGAATTATTATTATTAAGACATATTGAATTAATTGCTGCAAGTTAATTGCTACACTCATTAAATTTGATGAATGTTACCAATATATGAATAAGCTACAATTCAGTTTGAGCAATGAAGCGTAAACGAAACATTGGACCACTAATTTTAAACAGCAAAAAACACAAGCGCAAAAAAAGATTTAATGAAATAAGTGTTATTTAACACTTACTTTGTGCTCAATGGTCGTTTGTAGATTCTTATCCAAATGCACCTTTATATATAATTTGGGTGCCATCCAATTTGGCACGAATACGTTTGCCTACGATCTCTGCTGGAAACACTAAATCTTCTAAAATAAAATACACAGCAGTTAAACTACGCGAACGGATTATTGCACCGTCTTGTTTTTACGAAAACTTTGTAGTTACTCGTTCACTATCTAAGTCTTTACGGTGCTGATATAACTCTTCCTCTTCAAGTGGTCCTTGCAAACCCTTATGAAATATTTTTCTCATCCACCAGAAACTCCATCTCGAAAATATATTACCGGTTGAGTAGGGATTCTTTGGGCGTTCAATTTTTCTTCTAGTCCGATTCATGTTAAATTTCTTTATTTACAGTTACGTTTGGTTATGATAAACCAAAAATGTAGTAATAAATTCGAAGTTCAAGAAATGAAGATAACCGACACGAGCACCACTCAATATGGTAAATGCAACAAAAATTTTTTAAATCGTGAATAACAGTAAATAGCAATGCAAAAAATTTACAATATTTTTTCAATGTTACAACAAAACTTTATAGACAATGTACGGTAATTACGCGTACTCGTTCTCGTATTCGTACAACAGAAATTATTTTCAAATAATTCCTTATGCAAATCATGCAAAATTGTTATATTATTCTGTTTAATGAATTATTATTATTAAGACATATTGAATTAATTGCTGCAAGTTAATTGCTACACTCATTAAATTTGATGAATGTTACCAATATATGAATAAGCTACAATTCAGTTTGAGCAATGAAGCGTAAACGAAACATTGGACCACTAATTTTAAACAGCAAAAAACACAAGCGCAAAAAAAGATTTAATGAAATAAGTGTTATTTAACACTTACTTTGTGCTCAATGGTCGTTTGTAGATTCTTATCCAAATGCACCTTTATATATAATTTGGGTGCCATCCAATTTGGCACGAATACGTTTGCCTACGATCTCTGCTGAAAACACTAAATCTTCTAAAATAAAATACACAGCAGTTAAACTACGCGAACGGATTATTGCACCGTCTTGTTTTTACGAAAACTTTGTAGTTACTCGTTCACTATCTAAGTCTTTACGGTGCTGATATAACTCTTCCTCTTCAAGTGGTCCTTGCAAACCCTTATGAAATATATTTCTCATCCACCAGAAACTCCATCTCGAAAATATATTAGCGGTTGAGTAGGGATTCTTTGGGCGTTCAATTTTTCTTCTAGTCCGATTCATGTTAAATTTCTTTATTTACAGTTACGTTTGGTTATGATAAACCAAAAATGTAGTAATAAATTCGAAGTTCAAGAAATGAAGATAACCGACACGAGCACTACTCAATATGTAAATGCAACAAAAATTTTTTAAATCGTGAATAACAGTAAATAGCAATGCAAAAAATTTACAATACTTTTTCAATGTTACAACAAAACTTTATAGACAATGTACGATAATTAC
This sequence comes from Teleopsis dalmanni, assembly GCF_002237135.1. Lineage (NCBI taxonomy): Eukaryota > Metazoa > Arthropoda > Insecta > Diptera > Diopsidae > Teleopsis > Teleopsis dalmanni. The sequence goes on from NW_024032497.1 coordinate 3,588, forward strand.
GCGTACTCGTTCTCGTATTCGTACAACAGAAATTATTTTCAAATAATTCCTTATGCAAATCATGCAAAATTGTTATATTATTCTGTTTAATGAATTATTATTATTTAGACATATTGAATTAATTGCTGCAAGTTAATTGCTAGACTCATTAAATTTGATGAATGTTACCAATATATGAATAAGCTACAATTCAGTTTGAGCAATGAAGCGTAAACGAAACATTGGACCACTAATTTTAAACAGCAAAAAACACAAGGGCAAAAAAAGATTTAATGAAATAAGTGTTATTTAACACTTACTTTGTGCTCAATGGTCGTTTGTAGATTCTTATCCAAATGCACCTTTATAATTTGGCTGCCATCCAATTTGGCACAAATACATTTGCCTACGATCTCTGCGCAAACACAAATCTTCAAAATAAAAGACACAGCAGTTAAACTAAACCAACGGATTATTGCACCGTCTTGTTGTTACGAAAACTTTGTAGTTACTCGTTCACTATCTAAGTCTTTACGGTGCTGATATAAGTCTTCCTCTTCAAGTGGTCCTTGCAAACCTTTATGAAATATTTTTCTCATCCACCAGAAACTCCATCTCGAAAATATATTAGCGGTTGAGTAGGGATTCTTTGGGCGTTCAATTTTTCTTCTAGTCCGATTCATGTTAAATTGTAGTAATAAATTCGAAGTTCAAGAAATGAAGATAACCGACACGAGCACCACTCAATATGATAAATGCAACAAAAATTTTTTAAATCGTGAATAACAGTAAATAGCAATGCAAAAAATTTACAATATTTTTTCAATGTTACAACAAAACTTTATAGACAATGTACGGTAAAATTACGCGTACTCGTATTCGTACAACAGAAATTATTTTCAAATAATTCCTTATGCAAATCATGCACGAAATCCACGTCGTAGTAAAAGAGAAACAATAATTGAGCTTTACTATCGAAAACAAACATCACAGAAACATTCACAGAAATAAAAAAAACACCCTACAGAGTTAAGGAACTGTTGCGCTAACGCTACCAATTGCCAGATATCGTCGATCCGACGATATCTATAAACAAAAAAATAATCAAATCACCCTGACAAAAATGGTCATTTAAAAATTGTGTTGGTTAAGGTGGTGATAATAACAAATGGTTGCTCTTGTGGATCTTGGTGCGTAATGGTATCAACAAGATTCTTTATAGTTCACTTAACTTCGACCGCAAAGTAGCCTCGTCTCTCCAGGATATTAAAATGCAAACCCGTACAAAACCGATACTTTTTGATATGAGTATCGGTATTTGACAATATCAAGATCAGCACTAAATAATACTGGAGTGTTGTACTCAAAAAAGCACTTCTCGGTGAATGGTTGAAAATAGATTTATAGGTTTATATATAGGTTCTACATGTTTATTTGCATACAAGGGGTAGTTCATTTGTTGACGACTCCAAGAAAATAATTCGAGATCCATTGTTATGTCTCCTATACAAGATCCTAAACAGCATTACCTAAATTATATATATAATAATTGTATATGTATTCGTACAGCTCATTCCACTATAAGTACAATTAACTAAAAATAATTAATAGCATTTTTGTGAAATTTAACATTTTACAGTTAATCAATGTATTTATATATTTTATATACGTAATATTGAAAATAGACAATTCTACGACGACATTATTTTTTGCTTTTGCTTTTATTAATAGTTGTTTTTTCTTTCGTTTTGTTAGTTGTTTTTTTTCCTTTTGATATAGCTGGTTGCTTTTTGACTGACGTAGCTTTCACATACTCGTCGTGTAAGTGCTTATTTACTTTTGTAGTTGTATATGTGTCTGCGTGTGTGTTGCTGCAGTAATAGTGTTTCTTGTCGTCAATAAGCTTATAAGTATGAAAAGTTCAATATAATTTAATCAATTCAGGGGAAAAAGAAAAGCAATAAAAATCAAGCTTGGTTTTTTTTTGAATTCTGCAAATATATAAAACATATTTAAAATGATAGAAATATACGTTTGCTTGTTACATATTAACTTCGAACCACGGAAAAGCATAAGAGCAGTAATTATTGTACAAAACAACAAAGCATGCTGCTGGCTGGTATGCTTAGCTCGCCGCTACTAGTGACGCGACGGACAATAGAAGCAACAAAAACAAAACATAAATATGCTAAAGAAATAACAAATTTTTACCGGTACACCAGCTGTTTTCAATGACGAATTGAAAGCAGCTGATGTTGTTGTTAGTATTGTTTTGTTTGCTGCTGTTGCCTGTGCTGTTACTAATGTAGTTGTTGTGGTTGTTTTTGCGTTTTATGTGTAGTAGATGTCACAAAAATGTTAATGACATTTTGAGTGCACTTTAATATTTTTAAAGGTAATTAAAAAAATAAAACATAAGATGAAAATATTATGAAATAGTGTAAAAAAACAGAAATTAAAAAACAAATGTATTAAAAAAATGTAGAAAATCAGTATTTATTTTTGCTAAAATTACAATTTCTTTTCTCTTTATAGTTACTAAATCTTAGAATAGTAAGAGGAGAAGGAGATATATATAAGTACATTAAAATAATAACAAAAACAGACGATAAAGATTCTGACTTTTGCTTAAACAACAAAAGCAGTAAGTAATGTTAATAATTTATTAAAAAAATTACAATTATTGTAGATATTGCACTGATGAAATAATTAAATTTGCACAAAATTATATTTAAAAAGAATTTGTATTCAGTTATTTGTTATTTGTTACAACGTTTTATTATATAAAATATATAAAAAGGCAAGATACATTCATTGATACATATACAGAGATACATTCATACATTTCATTGAATGTATCTTGCCTTGTTATATATTTTATATAATGAAACGTTGTAACCAAATAACTGAATATAAATTCTTCTTTAAATATAATTTTATGCAAGTTAGTTACCAGAAGCATATAAATTCAACTAGTATTAAATTAGTCATCAAAAGTAACGAGCGAGGAGTTTAATTCAAGTCTAACTAGTATGAAACTGATGTGATAAGAAGTGATAATTGATAGAAATATTAAAAGCATTCACGAGAAAAGCTAGATTGTCTATAAGGATGAGATACTTTCAGTTAGTAAGTAACAAGTTGTTTATTTTATATATAAGAAACTCTAACGAGTAAAGTTATTACTCTATCAAATTGAAACACTCGTTGATTGGTTGGTTGCAGTGGCAGATCAGCAGTTTTTTTTTTCTGAAAATTTAAAGTTAAATAGATCTTTTACCGATCAACAGTCTGAGAAATTGCCAAAATAATACTTCTTTAAAAACCTATTTCTTCTGGAGAGTAATGAAACTCTGTTTCGAGAGTATATATAAAACATACAAAAATTCTAACGAGTTAAGTACTTCTTAGTTTATACAAACCAACTAGATGAATGCATATCACAACTTTCATAAAAAAAAACAAAATGCTATAGCATAAAATTGATATATAACAAAATATTACGTCTAATTTAGCTGCTTTTAAGAACGGCCGAATCTACGTCCCGATTTCTGCGCACTACCACAACAGTTTACTTAGCTAAATACGTTTTGTATTACAAGTAAGGTTTCGATCAAGAAAGAAGAGAGAGATCGTTGTTCTTATAGATTCATATATTTACCCAAAGATGTAATTTAGACAACTCCAGAAAATATCTTAGAATTGCACGATCTACTAATAGTTGAACATGAATTAAATATAAAATGAAATTTTCATTGATAAATTTTAAAACTTCTTAAATGGATGCATACCATTTTATTTAGGAGTACGAATTAATTTGAGATTAATGGAATTTAAATTGATTCAATCAGAATCAAGGTAAAGAATCTGACCACTAAATTGTGGCGGTCGATTGGATTTAAGTTTTTAAGTTAGTGCATTTATGCGTCATACAAGTTACTATATATACTCTTAATCTTAATAGAGCTAGGACAGATTATGTTGCAGGAAGACATCGATCTTTCTGGGAGATATTAGACGGAGATTTATTAAGAGTTATATCAATATATGTTGCTATTGATTCAATCAGAATCAAGGTAAAGAATCTGACCACTAAATTGTGGCGGTCGATTGGATTTAAGTTTTTAAGTTAGTGCATTTATGCGTCATACAAGTTACTATATATACTCTTAATCTTAATAGAGCTAGGACAGATTATGTTGCAGGAAGACATCGATCTTTCTGGGAGATATTAGACGGAGATTTATTAAGAGTTATATCAATATATGTTGCTATATTCATGATATAAATAAAGGAGTCGGTGAATGCATTTTGGAGGGAGCACTCTACTACACATGATATCTTTAGGTTGCATCACGTAAGCGGATATTTCATGAACAACAGTTGGATACTTTTAAGATAAGCATTCTAGATTCTGTATAAAGATGATCAATATGAAATTGCAATCCGCAAAGTCCTGTTATAACAGGATTATAATTAAAAAAAAAAAGTACACAATATAGTCCTATTGTTTTTATATATTAAAAATAATTATCATTCAAACATAGATAAGTTGGTAAACCTTAATTGTCCGAATAAAGAGCTTTCACTGTATATTATATTTTAAAATTAATGCTTAAATTATTAATTACTTATGCTAAACTTTTATAAATGGCCAACTAAGTAAGTGAGTAAACTTTTATGACAAAGAAACAGAATCGGTCAGACCAATGTTTTATTATTCTTTCCTTGTTAATTATTAAGAAGGAAAACATAATAAATAATTTTCAAAAGTAAAGAGTATTGATAACCCTTTTCATTGCACTGTAATAGACAGCTGTTAAGGCATAACCATATGATCACAAAATAAACACTACAAGGGTTAAAATAAATAGAAATGTAAAATAGTGTAAATAGGAGTGTAAAAAGTAGATCACAAGAAATTGACATTATTGCTATTTTATTTTTATATAAATATTTGGAATATTAGATATTATAAGAATATATAATTGTATAAGAAAAATAATTTTAAATGCATTAGTGGAACTTAATTTTTCAATAAAAAAAATATAAAATAAAATCAATTAAATATTTCCTACTTCACTATATTTCATTTAAGAAGTTTTAAAACTCCATTGCACAAATTAAAAAATTTTTCATTTTTATAAAGGAGTGAAAAATGCAATATAAAATAAAATAAAGTAACATTAAAAATAATGACAGTCTATCATGTGTTTTCATTGTTGCTCGCATCCCACATCACCATTTATGGGAGCACAAAACATAAAAAAAAAAGCAACTGACAAGAAGACCAATGACAAAAAAGAACATTATTGTATGTACCAAAAGCAAAACATGAGAAAAAGTGGCGTCACTTTCTTCCAGTGCTCGTTGGAATGGAATACTCATTCGAATACAGAAACAGAAACACCAAAAACATATGAAACGAATTGATAAAGGAAACGCGCAAGCAGAACAGGTATAAGCAGCAACCGCATGGAAATATGAGCGACACACAACACACCTTTCTGTACCTTGTTTTTGTGTACAATTTGTTTTGTGCACAATCAACGTAAAATCTGCATAACAAAGAAAGACAGTAAAATATTTTCCACATTCTTGAGTTTTGTCTTCAACTCCATACTCTTTTTAATTTACTCTTTTGCGTACAAGCAGTGCGAGAATAGACAAGAAATTTGTGTGTTCTGTAGCAATGCAGAACACACAGATGGTTTACCGCCAGGCTGCAGCAGCAGCAAACGAAGAGTATGTTCAAAAATACAATACCGAAACAAACAAACAAAAATCAATAATATGCAGTTTTAGTTGTTTTAAAACATAAAATTGTGTGAAATATTTTCTTAATTTAAGAACACATTTAATTAATTTTCAATCAACAAATACAAATAATAAAAATAACATAAAAAAATGTAAACTTACTGCAATTCATCATCCAATTCTTCGGCGCTGTTATAGTCAACGGTACACAATATGACTTCCTCGGTTTTTATGGTTACAGGAATAGACATTGTGTTTTATTTTAAACAATTAAATATATCCCCGCGAAATATTTAAATATACTTTATTTGATGTATTAAATTTTATATTATGTATTCACAAAAATAATTTAAATATACACATATATGTATATTGTAGAAAAAAAGAACAATATATTTATAAATTTAATAGAAAAAAAAACACGTGTTTTTATAAAAGTTGGTTACTTGCGTTATTTTTACGTTTTTATAGCAACTTTTAATTTGCATTCATAATATTTAATTAATTTTTTACTCAATATTTGAAAAATAATTTTTTTTTAAATAAAACTAACAAAAACAGAAATCAGCGGTAGAGCTATTATTTTCCATATGTTTTTGGCTTTATGCCTTTGAACAAATTTCACAAATTGTATGGTCACTTTTTTGTCTCACTGGCACATATGCGCAAGAATATGTACATACATATGTACATACCATGCAGCAGAAGCATGTATGAGAAAATAAAAAAAAAAATTGCTGTTTAACTTGCATTCTCACATTCGAAAAATATATAAATGAAAATTTTAATATTAATTTTTATTTATTAATAAACAAATTAAACTTGTATATTTATACTCCAAATATTACTTTTAATGTTCGAATGTT
>NW_024032498.1:0-10177 GCF_002237135.1 Teleopsis dalmanni
TTTTTTTTTGTCTTCTATAAATTTACTTTCCGAAACTTTATTTACTTTTCCGTGATTTTTCTCTGTATGCATATGTATCATATATATGTGTGTTTCTACGTATGCATTTACCTTATACTGTAGAAAATATATTTTCTTGTTTAATTTTTATTCATTCTACTATTTGTTCTCTCATAAACATACACAAACATAATTTGATGGATTTCATCATAAATGCAATGTTGTCACATTTCTCAAAATACTTAAATATGTGCAGAATGTTTAAAGAGTATATTACATTTAAAAAAAGTTTTTAGTTTTATTAAACCCAATCATTAACATCTATTAAAAGTTTCTTTTGTTTACATTTGCACACGTGCGTAAAAGCTTTAGTAATTATTTTTTTTATTATCTATTTTGTATAACATTAGTTTTTGTTTAGTGTTTTTTTTATTCTGATCACAATAAAAATTTCTCATTACTATGAAAAAAAATACGAAACATACAAATTAAATAAAAACATTCTCTTAATTCAATATGTCTAAATAATAATAATTCATTAAACAGAATAATATAACAATTTTGCATCATTTGCATAAGGATAAGGAATTATTTGAAAATAATTTCTGTTGTACGAATACGAGAACGAGTACGCGTAATTACCGTACATTGTCTATAAAGTTTTGTTGTAACATTGAAAAAGTATTGTAAATTTTTTGCATTGCTATTTACTGTTATTCACGATTTAAAAAATTTTTGTTGCATTTACCATATTGAGTGGTGCTCGTGTCGGTTATCTTCATTTCTTGAACTTCGAATTTATTACTACATTTTTGGTTTATCATAATCAAACGTAACTGTAAATAAAGAAATTTAACATCAATCGGACTAGAAGAAAAATTGAACGCCCAAAGAATCCCTACTCAACCGCTAATATATTTTCGAGATGGAGTTTCTGGTGGATGAGAAATATATTTCATAAGGGTTTGCAAGGACCACTTGAAGAGGAAGAGTTATATCAGCACCGTAAAGACTTAGATAGTGAACGAGTAACTACAAAGTTTTCGTAAAAACAAGACGGTGCAATAATCCGTTCGCGTAGTTTAACTGCTGTGTATTTTATTTTAGAAGATTTAGTGTTTCCAGCAGAGATCGTAGGCAAACGTATTCGTGCCAAATTTGATGGCACCCAAATTATAAAGGTGCATTTGGATAAGAATCTACAAACGACCATTGAGCACAAAGTAAGTGTTAAATAACACTTATTTCATTAAATCTTTTTTTGCACTTGTGTTTTTTGCTGTTTAAAATTAGTGGTCCAATGTTTCGTTTACGCTTCATTGCTCAAACTGAATTGTAGCTTATTCATATATTGGTAACATTCATCAAATTTAATGAGTGTAGCAATTAACTTGCAGCAATTAATTCAATATGTCTTAATAATAATAATTCATTAAACAGAATAATATAACAATTTTGCATGATTTGCATAAGGATAAGGAATTATTTGAAAATAATTTCTGTTGTACGAATACGAGAACGAGTACGCATAATTACCGTACATTGTCTATAAAGTTTTGTTGTAACATTGAAAAAATATTGTAAATTTTTTGCATTGCTATTTACTGTTATTTCAGATTAAAAAATTTTTGTTGCATTTAACCATATTGAGTAGTGCTCGTGTCGGTTATCTTCATTTCTTGAACTTCGAATTTATTACTACATTTTTGGTTTATCATAACCAAACGTAACTGTAAATAAAGAAATTTAACATGAATCGGACTAGAAGAAAAATTGAACGCCCAAAGAATCCCTACTCAACCGCTAATATATTTTCGAGATGGAGTTTATCAAATTTTATCTTTCTTATATTCCAAATTTATATTTTTATATATATTTGCTTATAATCTTCAAAAATTTATCACCTTTCTTTATACACAAGTAAACATATGTATGCTTATATACATATGTTCACATGTATGTATATATGTTTGTAAATAAAATCTTTGTCGTAAAGAGTTTTACGTTTAATCTACCGGCATATATTTTTCAATGCCCAAGGTCAAAATTATTAATCATATAAGGTGGTTGGTTAGTTGGTTGGTTGGGCGTGAAATTGTGTAGATTCTGTGTAAAGAGCGATGAGAGCGCATTAAATTCTATTGTCGGTAGTGCAAAAAAAATTTCATATTTCTCTTCTGCTCCGATACAAGCAGTCGTATATTTCAGTCTGCCTCTAACTTGCTACGATTGTGAAAAAGCAAAAAATATAAAAAATAAAAGCAAGTAAAGGAGAAACAAGTAAACATTTGCTACAAATTTTGCCTGGTTGATTCATTGTCGTCGTCGTCGTTGAAGTGTTTAACAAGACGTTTCGGTTAATTTTTAACTTTCCTAAGTTTATTAAAAACAGAATTTAAAAAAAATTTAATAAATAAGTAAATGCAAAAAATATTTAAAAGAAATAAACTCAAGTAAAATAGCTAAAGAAAGCTTGACGTCTTGTCTTTCGTTCGTACGTTCGATTATATATTGTCGGTTTTTCATATTGTTTTTTATATTTTTTTGTTTTTTTTTTTGTTGTCTTCTTCGTAACTCGTCAGCTATTACGTCTTCTTCGTCTCAACTTGAGTGAATTTTTGCTGATGCTGAAATTGTGTAGATTCTGTGTAAAGAGCGATGAGAGCGCATTAAATTCTATTGTCGGTAGTGCAAAAAAAAAATTTCATATTTCTCTTCTGCTCCGATACAAGCAGTCGTATATTTCAGTCTGCCTCTAACTTGCTACGTTGTGAACGTGTGCGGAATTTTTTTTTTTGTTCGAAAAGTCGAATCTATTTAAAAAATTATAAAGTTAAAATATTGTTGTATTAAGAAAAGCAAAAAATATAAAAAATAAAAGCAAGTAAAGGAGAAACAAGTAAACATTTGCTACAAATTTTGCCTGGTTGATTCATTGTCGTCGTCGTCGTTGAAGTGTTTAACAAGACGTTTCGGTTAATTTTTAACTTTCCTAAGTTTATTAAAAACAGAATTTAAAAAAAATTTAATAAATAAGTAAATGCAAAAAATATTTAAAAGAAATAAACTCAAGTAAAATAGCTAAAGAAAGCTTGACGTCTTGTCTTTCGTTCGTACGTTCGATTATATATTGTCGGTTTTTCATATTGTTTTTTATATTTTTTTGTTTTTTTTTTTGTTGTCTTCTTCGTAACTCGTCAGCTATTACGTCTTCTTCGTCTCAACTTGAGTGAATTTTTGCTGATGCTGAAATTGTGTAGATTCTGTGTAAAGAGCGATGAGAGCGCATTAAATTCTATTGTCGGTAGTGCAAAAAAAAAATTTCATATTTCTCTTCTGCTCCGATACAAGCAGTCGTATATTTCAGTCTGCCTCTAACTTGCTACGATTGTGAACGTGTGCTGGAATTTTTTTTTTGTTCGAAAAGTCGAATCTTATTTAAAAAAATTATAAAGTTAAAATATTGTTGTATTAAGAAAAAGCAAAAAATATAAAAAATAAAAGCAAGTAAAGGAGAAACAAGTAAACATCTGCTACAAATTTTGCCTGGTTGATTCCATGTCGTCGTCGTCGTCGTCGTCGTCGTTAAAGTGTTTAACAAGACGTTTCGGTAAATTTTTAACTTTCCTAAGTTTATTAAAAACAGAATTTAAAAAAAATTTAATAAATAAGTAAATGCAAAAAATATTTAAAAGAAATAAACTCAAGTAAAATAGCTAAAGAAAGCTTGACGTCTTGTCTTTCGTTCGTACGTTCGATTATATATTGTCGGTTTTTCATATTGTTTTTTTATGAGGTTTTAACTGTTCCTCGCTTTTGTTGTCTTCTTCGTAAATCGTCAGCGCTATTACGTCTTCTTCGTCTCAACTTGAGTGAATTTTTGCTGAAGCTGCTGGCTGGAGCCAAATTACTTTCTGCAACTTTTAGATAAGGTACGCGTAATATAAAACAAAACTTAGTTTTGATTATTAAATATAATTTAATTTTTTGTCGTCGCTTTTAAATTTATTTTTTTTGTAGCTAATATTTTTAAATGTTTTTTTTTTGTTTTTTTTTGTCTTCTATAAATTTACTTTCCGAAACTTTATTTACTTTTCCGTGATTTTTCTCTGTATGCATATGTATCATATATATGTGTGTTTCTACGTATGTATTTATCTTATACTGTAGAAAATATATTTTCTTGCTTAATTTTTATTCATTCTACTATTTGTTCTCTCATAAACATACACAAACATAATTTGATGGATTTCATCATAAATGCAATGTTGTCACATTTCTCAAAATACTTATATATGTGCAGAATGTTTAAAGAGCATATTACATTTAAAAAAAGTTTTTAGTTTTATTAAACCCAATCATTAACATCTATAAAAAGTTTCTTTTGTTTACATTTGCACACGTGCGTAAAAGCTTTAGTAATTATTTTTTTTATTATCTATTTTGTATAACATTAGTTTTTGTTTAGTGTTTTTTTTATTCTGATCACAATAAAAATTTTTCATTACTATGAAAAAAAATACGAAACATACAAATTAAATAAAAACATTCTCTTAATTCAATATGTCTAAATAATAATAATTCATTAAACAGAATAATATAACAAATTTGCATGATTTGCATAAGGAATTATTTGAAAATAAAATAATAATAATTATTTGAAAATAATAATTTATTTTCTGTTGTACGAATACGAGAACGAGTACGCGTAATTACCGTACATTGTCTATAAAGTTTTGTTGTAACATTGAAAAAATATTGTAAATTTTTTGCATTGCTATTTACTGTTATTCACGATTTAAAAATTTTTTGTTGCATTTACCATATTGAGTGGGTGCTCGTGTCGGTTATTTATTTCTTGAACTTCGAATTTATTAACTACTACATTTGTTGGTTTATCATAATCAAAAGTAACTGTAAATAAAGAATTTAACAATGAATGGCTAGAAGAAAAATTGAACGCCCAGAATCCCACTCAACCGCTAATGAATTTTCAGATGGAGTTTCTGGGGATGAGAAATATATTCAAAGGTTTGCAAGGACCACTTGAAGAGGAAGAGTATATCAGCACCGTAAAAGACTAGATAGTGAAAGAGTAACTACAGAAGTTTTCCGTAAAAACAAGACGGTGCAATAATCCGTTCGCGTAGTTTAACTGCCTGTGTATTTTTATTTTAGAGATTTAGTGTTTCCAGCAGAATCGTAGGCAAAACGTATTCGTGCATTGTAGACCAAAATTATAAAGGTGGCATTTGGGGATAAGAATCTACAAACGACCATTGAGCACAAAAGTAAGTGTTAAATAACACTTATTTCATTAAATCTTTTTTTTGCACTTGTGTTTTTTGCTGTTTAAAATTAGTGGTCCAATGTTTCGTTTACGCTTCATTGCTCAAACTGAATTGTAGCTCATTCATATATTGGTAACATTCATCAAATTTAATGAGTCTAGCAATTAACTTGCAGCAATTAATTCAATATGTCTAAATAATAATAATTCATTAAACAGAATAATATAACAATTTTGCATGATTTGCATAAGGAATTATTTGAAAATAATTTCTGTTGTACGAATACGAGAACGAGTACGCATAATTACCGTACATTGTCTATAAAGTTTTGTTGTAACATTGAAAAAATATTGTAAATTTTTTGCATTGCTATTTACTGTTATTCACGATTTAAAAAATTTTTGTTGCATTCACCATATTGAGTGGTGCTCGTGTCAGTTATCTTCATTTCTTGAACTTCGAATTTATTACTACATTTTTGGTTTATCATAACCAAACGTAACTGTAAATAAAGAAATTTAACATGAATCGGACTAGAAGAAAAATTGAACACCCAAAGAATCCCTACTCAACCGCTAATATATTTTCGAGATGGAGTTTCTGGTGGATGAGAAAAATATTTCATAAGGGTTTGGACCACTTGAAGAGGAAGAGTTATATCAGCACCGTAAAGACTTAGATAGTGAACGAGTAACTACAAAGTTTTCGTAAAAACAAGACGGTGCAATAATCCGTTCGCGTAGTTTAACTGCTGTGTATTTTATTTTAGAAGATTTAGTGTTTCCAGCAGAGATCGTAGGCAAACGTATTCGTGCCAAATTTGATGGCACCCAAATTATAAAGGTGCATTTGGATAAGAATCTACAAACGACCATTGAGCACAAAGTAAGTGTTAAATAACACTTATTTCATTAAATCTTTTTTTGCACTTGTGTTTTTTGCTGTTTAAAATTAGTGGTCCAATGTTTCGTTTACGCTTCATTGCTCAAACTGAATTGTAGCTTATTCATATATTGGTAACATTCATCAAATTTAATGAGTGTAGCAATTAACTTGCAGCAATTAATTCAATATGTCTTAATAATAATAATTCATTAAACAGAATAATATAACAATTTTGCATGATTTGCATAAGGATAAGGAATTATTTGAAAATAATTTCTGTTGTACGAATACGAGAACGAGTACGCGTAATTACCGTACATTGTCTATAAAGTTTTGTTGTAACATTGAAAAAATATTGTAAATTTTTTGCATTGCTATTTACTGTTATTCACGATTTAAAAAATTTTTGTTGCATTTACCATATTGAGTGGTGCTCGTGTCGGTTATCTTCATTTCTTGAACTTCGAATTTATTACTACATTTTTGGTTTATCATAATCAAACGTAACTGTAAATAAAGAAATTTAACATGAATCGGACTAGAAGAAAAATTGAACGCTCAAAGAATCCCTACTCAACCGCTAATATATTTTCGAGATGGAGTTTCTGGTGGATGAGAAAAATATTTCATAAGGGTTTGCAAGGACCACTTGAAGAGGAAGACTTATATCAGCACCGTAAAGACTTAGATAGTGAACGAGTAACTACAAAGTTTTCGTAAAAACAAGACGGTGCAATAATCCGTTCGCGTAGTTTAACTGCTGTGTATTTTATTTTAGAAGATTTAGTGTTTCCAGCAGAGATCGTAGGCAAACGTATTCGTGCCAAATTGGATGGCACCCAAAATATATAAAGGTGCATTTGGATAAGAATCTACAAACGACCATTGAGCACAAAGTAAGTGTTAAATAACACTTATTTCATTAAATCTTTTTTTGCGCTTGTGTTTTTTGCTGTTTAAAATTAGTGGTCCAATGTTTCGTTTACGCTTCATTGCTCAAACTGAATTGTAGCTTATTCATATATTGGTAACATTCATCAAATTTAATGAGTGTAGCAATTAACTTGCAGCAATTAATTCAATATGTCTTAATAATAATAATTCATTAAACAGAATAATATAACAATTTTGCATGATTTGCATAAGGATAAGGAATTATTTGAAAATAATTTCTGTTGTACGAATACGAGAACGAGTACGCATAATTACCGTACATTGTCTATAAAGTTTTGTTGTAACATTGAAAAAATATTGTAAATTTTTTGCATTGCTATTTACTGTTATTCACGATTTAAAAAATTTTTGTTGCATTTACCATATTGAGTGGTGCTCGTGTCGGTTATCTTCATTTCTTGAACTTCGAATTTATTACTACATTTTTGGTTTATCATAATCAAACGTAACTGTAAATAAAGAAATTTAACATGAATCGGACTAGAAGAAAAATTGAACGCCCAAAGAATCCCTACTCAACCGCTAATATATTTTCGAGATGGAGTTTCTGGTGGATGAGAAAAATATTTCATAAGGGTTTGCAAGGACCACTTGAAGAGGAAGAGTTATATCAGCACCGTAAAGACTTAGATAGTGAACGAGTAACTACAAAGTTTTCGTAAAAACAAGACGGTGCAATAATCCGTTCGCGTAGTTTAACTGCTGTGTATTTTATTTTAGAAGATTTAGTGTTTCCAGCAGAGATCGTAGGCAAACGTATTCGTGCCAAATTGGATGGCACCCAAATTATAAAGGTGCATTTGGATAAGAATCTACAAACGACCATTGAGCACAAAGTAAGTGTTAAATAACACTTATTTCATTAAATCTTTTTTTGCACTTGTGTTTTTTGCTGTTTAAAATTAGTGGTCCAATGTTTCGTTTACGCTTCATTGCTCAAACTGAATTGTAGCTTATTCATATATTGGTAACATTCATCAAATTTAATGAGTGTAGCAATTAACTTGCAGCAATTAATTCAATATGTCTTAATAATAATAATTCATTAAACAGAATAATATAACAATTTTGCATGATTTGCATAAGGATAAGGAATTATTTGAAAATAATTTCTGTTGTACGAATACGAGAACGAGTACGCATAATTACCGTACATTGTCTATAAAGTTTTGTTGTAACATTGAAAAAGTATTGTAAATTTTTTGCATTGCTATTTACTGTTATTCACGATTTAAAAAATTTTTGTTGCATTTACCATATTGAGTGGTGCTCGTGTCGGTTATCTTCATTTCTTGAACTCGAATTTATTACTACATTTTTTGTTTATCATAATCAAACGTAACTGTAAATAAAGAAATTTAACATGAATCGGACTAGAAGAAAAATTGAACGCTCAAAGAACCCCTACTCAACCGCTAATATATTTTCGAGATGGAGTTTATCAAATTTTATCTTTCTTATATTCCAAATTTATATTTTTATATATATTTGCTTATAATCTTCAAAAATTTATCACCTTTCTTTATACACAAGTAAACATATGTATGCTTATATACATATGTTCACATGTATGTATATATGTTTGTAAATAAAATCTTTGTCGTAAAGAGTTTTACGTTTAATCTACCGGCATATATTTTTCAATGCCCAAGGTCAAAATTATTAATCATATAAGGTGGTTGGTTAGTTGGTTGGTTGGGCGTGAAATTGTGTAGATTCTGTGTAAAGAGCGATGAGAGCGCATTAAATTCTATTGTCGGTAGTGCAAAAAAAATTTCATATTTCTCTTCTGCTCCGATACAAGCAGTCGTATATTTCAGTCTGCCTCTAACTTGCTACGATTGTGAAAAAGCAAAAAATATAAAAAATAAAAGCAAGTAAAGGAGAAACAAGTAAACATTTGCTACAAATTTTGCCTGGTTGATTCATTGTCGTCGTCGTCGTTGAAGTGTTTAACAAGACGTTTCGGTTAATTTTTAACTTTCCTAAGTTTATTAAAAACAGAATTTAAAAAAAATTTAATAAATAAGTAAATGCAAAAAATATTTAAAAGAAATAAACTCAAGTAAAATAGCTAAAGAAAGCTTGACGTCTTGTCTTTCGTTCGTACGTTCGATTATATATTGTCGGTTTTTCATATTGTTTTTTATATTTTTTTGTTTTTTTTTTTGTTGTCTTCTTCGTAACTCGTCAGCTATTACGTCTTCTTCGTCTCAACTTGAGTGAATTTTTGCTGATGCTGAAATTGTGTAGATTCTGTGTAAAGAGCGATGAGAGCGCATTAAATTCTATTGTCGGTAGTGCAAAAAAAAAATTTCATATTTCTCTTCTGCTCCGATACAAGCAGTCGTATATTTCAGTCTGCCTCTAACTTGCTACGATTGTGAACGTGTGCTGGAATTTTTTTTTGTTCGAAAAGTCGAATCTTATTTAAAAAATTATAAAGTTAAAATATTGTTGTATTAAGAAAAAGCAAAAAATATAAAAAATAAAAACAAGTAAAGGAGAAACAAGTAAACATTTGCTACAAATTTCCTGGTTGATTCCATGTCGTCGTCGTCGTCGTCGTCGTCGTCGTCGTCGTCGTTAAAGTGTTTAACAAGACGTTTCGGTAAATTTTTAACTTTCCGAAGTTTATTAAAAACAGAATTTAAAAAAAATTTAATAAATAAGTAAATGCAAAAAATATTTAAAAGAAATAAACTCAAGTAAAATAGCTAAAGAAAGTTTGACGTCTTGTCTTTCGTTCGTACGTTCGATTATATATTGTCGGTTTTTCATATTGTTTTTTTATGAGGTTTTAACTGTTCCTCGCTTTTGTTGTCTTCTTCGTAAATCGTCAGCGCTATTACGTCTTCTTCGTCTCAACTTGAGTGAATTTTTGCTGAAGCTGCTGGCTGGAGCCAAATTACTTTCTGCAACTTTTAGATAAGGTACGCGTAATATAAAACAAAACTTAGTTTTGATTATTAAATATAATTTAATTTTTTGTCGTCGCTTTTAAATTTATTTTTTTTTGTAGCTAATATTTTTAAATGTTTTTTTTT
>NW_024032499.1:0-10174 GCF_002237135.1 Teleopsis dalmanni
GGTCGCCATGTTATACTTGCGAAAGTAATAGTACACAAGTTTATGGTTAGATCTTTATTTTATTACTGAAAATTACAATCTTAAGACTACCTTAAAATGTATTGTGCAAAACCGCACATATGTCTACGTAAGCATTAAAATATAAGCATTAAAAAATTGTTGTTTATGGAGTAGCATGCATGCATGGGTATGTATCTAATAACATAACTTTGTTGCGCAAGCGATATTGTTGCTTGGGCGATAAGCGACATAAATATGCTAGCTAAGCACATTCCATGTTGCTGTTCATAACAAAGTATATCTTCAGTGCATATACTCTACAGTAGTTTTTCAAGTAAATTTTCCCTGTTTTTTAAGAAGCTCTTCAAAATATATGGTATTTATGTGATATCCACTAGAGAACGAATGCTGTATTAGATAAAAGTTATATATAAGCGGAATTCGAAATGTGGTGCACAAAATCACACACTGCACTGTGCGAGGGAGTCGGAAATGCGCAGCGTCTGTATATCATGTTAGGGACGACTGTCGCATCACAATTCACATACGAGAGATGATAATGGAGGAAGCTTATAAGAAAAGGCATCAGGATCGATACCAGTAAGATTCTGATTACGGCATACTGGACAACAGCAAACGATTGGACATGATGACATGATAATGGAGAAAGCCTATAAGAAAAGGCATCAGGATCGATACCAGTAAGATTCTGATTATGGTATACTGGAGCAAACGATTGGATATGATGACTTGGGCTGGTGGATGATGTATTCTGTTACCAATATGGGCTAGAGTGAAATCTGGTCCAGACGGCTTTCAGGCTAATGCTTCATCTGCCTCCGTCCCGTTAAAACCTGGCAAGTCTTAAAGAACGATCTTGGATTCGTCCTGTTAAGTTGGGGTGTAGGGCAGTTAAGAATATCTTCTGCTTAGCTCCCGGTTTGGCTCTGAACACATGCGCTCATAAGGCTATGTGTCAACCCTCGCATGACCTCCCTGCATTGCAAAGATAATCATGGAACCACAATAAGGGTAACTACACAACGAAACTAAGATAACGGCTTTAAGTTGGGACCCAATTGCAAAGAAAAATGTTCACAACTACAAAAACACCAATACACTCTGGCGTTAATACTCCAGCCGGCACCGAAAGTGCAAAGGAGTCACGGATAGTCAGTCCCAGCCAAAACCCCTTCATGAGGGCGCCGAGACTAACACACTCACCTGTGCTATCACAAGAGAGGCAAAATAACGAGAGAGCTCGCTCATCCCCTCCGGAGCTTAATGGGAACAGTGTTCCAAAAGTGAAAAGGGAAGCGTTCATTAAACTCGGGGACAAAATATCCGAGCTAAATGAGATGATGGGTGGAGGAAGAAGGTCCATCCACCAAGCAATGCGTGATCTTGTTACAATGATATCATCGCTCTATAAAAGAACTGCCGAAGAGACACCAAATAAAACTATCACCGCTAAAACCAACGATAGAGGTACAAAACAATTCAGGCGCAGCAAACACCAGTTATATCCAAACGGTTAAGAGAAGAAATCGAAAAAAGTAGGAAGACACCGCCTAAGAAGACGAAAACAAATCGACCTGTGGGGGCAAATAATACTAAGTCTAAGGAGCCAAGGAAAGCATTGGAAAGCAACTTAGATACGGTGGCCGGGACGAACGGCAACGCTGATGTACCTCAAGCACCAATTGAAGACAACAACAAACGACACGCTTGGGTTTTACAAACAAAAAAACGCGTGAAACTACCTCGACCGGATGTAGTGATCATTAAACCGTCTTAGAAACTTTCCTTTGCGGACATACTCCGGAAAGTAAAAGGAGCTCCAGAGCTTAAAGCAGTCGGTAATGATGTTCACTCTATCAGGAAAACACAAAAAGGGGAACTTCTGCTTGAATTCAAAAGATCAGCAGAAACAATAACAAGTGTCCACCAAGACCACATCAAGAGTATACTACCTGAGGAAATAGAGGTCAAAACGCTAACGGAAGAAGCTACCTTTGAACTACGATACCTGGACGAAATAACGACAGAAGAAGAAATAATTGATGCATGAAAAAACCAAATAGGCGAAATACATCCCTCGGCGATCAAAACAATAAGAAATGCCACAGCAGCACAGGACTGGTTGACGCAGCAACAGTCAACAATCAACAGTCAGCGGTTAAGTTTCAGCATTCAGCATTCGAAGAACATTTTTAAGCACATTTGGCAAGAACTACAAATCATCAATGACAACTCTTAATGAACTCATAGATGCCCAAAAAGAAAAGGGCGAAGAGATTCAGCGAATCATCAGGAACTTCAAAAAGGATTCGGCTGAACGCAAGCAAACGTCAGCATACTACGGTGAAAGATTTCGTCGGCTTGATGTTGCTTGGAAGCAGTTTGAACAAACTGACACAATGCTCAGAACTCTCATCGATCAACCGACAGATGATGAAATATTTTACATCTTCCTATTACGAGAAAATAAGAGAACTAACAAATGAATACAGTGAAACATTCCAGACAGAAGCCCTTCGGATCAAAGCAGCAGACAACTTTGGTGAAGGTGTTAGTAACCAAATGGCATCACAGCCGCAACTAGTAGCTACGACAAATGGTTTGATAAGAAAAATATCCGCTCGAATGGCAGCTTTAAAAAGGTTAGTAGAGAGCTTGTCAGAGAGCGAAGGCATACAGCCACTTCAATATTACGAAATTAAATCAAACACAATCATGCAACATTGGAACCAATTGGAATGTTTGCATGATGAACTATGGGAAAACTTTGAAAATCCACTGATGTCAGGATTCAATTAAGATGAGTATTACCAAATTGAAGATTTGGTACAACAATGTTTGATAGAGTTGTCCATAAAATTGGATCAATTACAACAGAAACAAGCAACAGTAGCAGAACCAAACATGCGGTCCTCACTGCCATTGCCAAAGGTAACAATCCCAAGTTTTAATGGGAATTACTTAAAATGGAGGCAATTTTTTGACTTGTTTACACAAATGGTAGACAATCAGCCACTACCAGCTGCTCAAAAAATGTGGTACTTGAAATCACATGTGACAGGTGAAGCTGAAAAATTGATAAGTCATTTCAGCATAACGGAGGACAATTATTTGGCAGCTTGGACATTACTGCAAGACCGTTATAATAATAAAAGGGTCTTGGCGTCCACATTAATCGATGAACTTCTAAATCAGCCATCAGGCACATCAACTGTGGCAGCAGTTAAAAATTTACATGACACAACGAAAGAGTGTCTATTAGCACTAAACAATCTTGGCGTTCAAAAGACATTTTGTATCACCCACTGTATCATTGCCGTAAATTCTTGCAATTTTCACCATCTCAACGATTGGATTGGGTGAAAAATCAACAGCTCTGTTTTAACTGTTTCAGAAATGATCAAGTGGTGAACAAATGTTCATCAAGAAGTTGTACCAAATGTAATAAAAAGCATAACACGTTGCTACATTTGGAAGTTACAAAACAGAACATTCAACCTAGCTCAAGTGGGTACAACACCGCAGTTACCACAGCGACAGCAAACACATCCACAGGTCATCGTGATTATGTTCTCTTGCCAACTGCAAGAGTCAAAATAATTGCATCTAATGGAAATACAAGTGAAGTCCGAGCATTACTAGACTCTGGTTCGCAAGTGAACATAGTCTCTGAGCGTCTTGTCAAAAGGCTCAATATATCAAAAACAAAATCGTTATTGTGCATAGAAGGTATAGGAAAGGTGCAAAAAAATTCAACGCAGCGAGTTAACATCAAATTGCAATCACTTAACTCAAGGTTTACTACAGAAGTCGAAGCGTTTGTGCTTCCAAATATAGTTCCACCTCAACCAAGTTGCAGCTACGATATTTCCAAATGGAAGGTCCCGAACAGCATTCAGTTAGCAGATCCAACATTTTTCCAACAAGGGAAAATTGATATTTTACTCGGTGCGGAGTTCTATTTTAGTCTGTTAAAGGTAAATTAACGCTTGCTCCTGGGCTTCCAGTCTTGCAAAATTCTACATTTGGCTGGATTGTCAGTGGCAAGGTTGCATCAAATACAGACACATCAAACGTTTTATGTGCAGTTTTTGGCGGTGGGGCGGAGGCTGTTGATAATAACTCATCGTTAGAAGATGCAATTGAACGATTATGGCGAATGGACGAGGTGAATACAACAGAAAGGACATTATCCAAAGAAGAAAAATTATGCGAATCTCATTTTGTTCAGAACGTCCATACAAATAAAGAAGGACGTTTTGTGGTAAGGTTGCCGTTTCTGGAAAACTCATTGACGTTAGGGGAATCTCAAGAAACAGCTTGGAGAAGGTTCATCAGTCTTGAACGACGACTAGCAAAAAATGATGTTTTGCGGAAACAATGTGTCCAGTTTATGGAAGAGTATGAGCGATTGGGTCACATGACTAAAGTAAACTTGGATTCCATGTTGACTCCAAGATATTTCATTCCTCATCATTGTGTACTAAAACCAGATAGTACAACTACTAAACTTCGAGTGGTGTTTGACGCATCAGCCAAAACTACATCTGGACACTCGTTGAATGATTTAATGTATAACGGACCGACAGTTAAAAGTGAACTCTTTTCAATTCTGCTCCGTTTTAGGCGACCACGGTTTGTTTTTACCACAGATATCGAAAAAATGTATCGTCAAGTTCTGATAAATCCTGAAGATCGACGCTATCAACTTATCATTTGGAGAAGCAGTCCAAATTCAACGATTCGTTATTATCAGCTAAACACAATTACATATGGGACTCGAGCAGCTCCTTACCTAGCAACAAGGTGTCTGCAAAAGATAGCATCAGAAAACAAGGTGAATTATCCATTGGGAGCTCAAATCCTGTGTGACAATTTCTACGTTGACGATGGGCTCGGTGGATCAGATAGTTTAATTACGGCTATTGAAGCTCAAAGACAACTAATCCATATTTTGAAGAAGCATCATTTTTGTCTTCGGAAATGGAGCGCAAATCATCCTCAACTGTTGAAAAACATTTCTCAAGATGATCAAGAGGTAAATCTAGATTTCGATAATAACGAGTCAATCAAAACGCTGGGATTATTTTGGTTGCCCAAGGCGGATTTATTTGGAATTAAGGTCAAAATGGTTACTGAAGGAATAATCACGAAGAGAGTCGTTAGTTCTGATTTAGCTAGACTGTTCGACCCACTTGGTTTATTAGCTCCAGTAATAGTCAAAGCAAAGATTTTCATACAACACTTGTGGCAATTGAAATTATCTTGGGATGAACCACTTCCTTCAGATCTTCGTACAACATGGTCAACATTTAGAGAAAACTTAAGTACTCTTGAAAACTTCAGGTGGCAAGACATATCTTCAGAGGCGAGGTTCCATCATCAACACAGCTGAATATTTTTGCTGACGCATCTGAAAAGGCATTTGGCGCTGCAGCATATGTCAGAGCAATTTTAAAAGATGGTAGAATAATAGTGCGACTATTATGTGCAAAGTCAAGAGTAGCTCCACTCAAAAAACAAACGCTACCGCGACTAGAGTTATGTGCGGCAGTCTTAGCAGCAGAACTCTCAGCAAGAGTGAAAAGCGATCTTCAAGAGAAGGACCAGCCGGTTTTTTTGTGGACTGATTCAGAAATTGTGTTATCTTGGATCAACTCACAGTCCTCATCATTTCAAACATTTGTAGCTAACAGGGTGGCAAGAATTCAAACTTTAACTCTGTCTGAACAGTGGCGACATGTTAGGTCAAAGGACAGCCCAGCTGATGTGTTATCAAGAGGACTTTCAGCAAGGGCGTTATCAACATGTGCACTTTGGTTTCAAGGACCGTTCTTTTTGCATGGAAGATAGGAAGTATGGCCACCAAGGTTTTCATCATCATTACAAGTTCCAGTCGATCTAGAGAAGAAGAAGGTTGTAGCTGTAGCAACTCAAAGCAATGACGCAGATCTCATATACAGGATTCAGCACAAGAATTCATTTAAGACGTTACAAAAGATAGTAGCATATGTTCTTAGATTCACTAACAACGCAAGAAAATCAAAGGAGTCACGTGCCACACATATAGTACTTAGTGCCAACGAATTGGATGCAGCATTAATAACTATAATATTTCACATTCAGGGTAATGATTTTCATGAAGAAATCAAACAACTGAAGAAACAAGGTCATGTTGATAAATCTAGTTCAATCAGTAGTTTATCTCCATTCATTGATAATGCAAATGTTCTTAGAGTAGGAGGACGCTTAGAAGCCTCATCATTACCATACGATTCTAAACACCCAATGCTGATCCCATACAATGATCCATTGGCAAAATTATTATTCGTGATGTTCCATGAAGAAAACAAGCACTGTGGCCCGCAGGCATTATTGAGTATAATCCGACAACGTTTTTGGCCGATTAAAGGTGAATCAACAGCCCGAGCAACGGTTCAGCGATGCATTCGATGCAACAAAGCACGTCCGCAATTATGCCAACAAATTATGGGCAATTTACCAGAATCAAGAATAACTCCTGCACGACCTTTCATTAATGCTGGTGTAGATTATTGCGGACCATTTTGGATCCACTACAAGGTGAGAGGCAAAAAGCCAACAAAGGCATATATTGCTGTCTTTTGTTGCTTTTCTACATAGGCGGTACATCTCGAGTTAGTGCCCGACTTATCAACAAATGCTTTCATTGGAGCATTAAAACGATTTATAAGTCGACGAGGGCGTTGTTTGAATATTTACAGTGATAACGCAACAAACTTCGTAGGCGCCAAAAACCAGTTAGCAGAATTAGAAGAAAGCATTTATTCTAATGAAGGACAAGAAGCAATAATCTCTGCCTGCAGTACCAAAGGAAAACACAATCTGCCAACATACAGTTAGAAGACATGGTTATAATCAAAGAAGATAACGTCCCAGTGATGCAGTGGCCCTTGGGACGAATTGTACATGTGTACAAGGGTACAGATGGACATATCCGAGTAGCTGATGTTAAAACATCGGCAGGCATTTTTAAACGCCCAATTCATCGATTAGCTATACTGCCTGTAAATACAGATGATCAACCAACAATGGCTGAAGCTGATCACGAAGTACCTCCTGACAAGTTAATTATGAAAGATAGAAAAGAGTCGTATGAAGAGCCCAAGACAAAACGTAGAAAACTGCCGACCAATTTGTACTGTTCTGTATTACTTACATTATTACTGATATTGCCAATAGTAATAGGATCTCCAATTGACAATAAAAGGTTTGGCACAAAATTGGGTATTCACTTTGAAAATCTGGGCACAACTGCCATATCAACCACTGAATGGAATCTACTAGTTTATTATGATTTAAGTCTTTATTGGATGGAAGCAGCAGCTCTAAACACAGGAATAATGTCGCTACATCAAGCTTGTCAACAAATGAAACCAAACGCATCATGTGCGAATACAGTTAATCACTTTAAACATATTGAATCCGAACTACAACTCGATGATAAATTACTTCATGATCATCGCTTCAAAAGAGGAGTAATTGATCTTGTAGGCAATATTGCACATTCGCTGTTTGGAGTATTAGACTCAGAATATGCCAAAGGAATGTCAAATATAATTACAGAAGTGAAACAAAATGAAATACAATTATTGACGCTATTTAAGAATCAGACATCAGTTGTCGATTCAACAATCAACATAATGAAGAAAGATAAAATAGCAGTTCAAGAAGGTTTGGACCACATTGACAATGAAATAAAGGCATTGATAAATTCAATAAAAGATACAAATAGAGAGGTAAATCAATTACGGCTCAATCAAGTTTTCAATGCAGGAGCCATTCAATTAACACTGGTAGCACATAATCTACAGAAGATACAATCTGCTATTATAGATGCTCTAACTGATACTCATCATGGAAAAGTGAATCCATTGTTATTGACACCAACACAATTACAAAAGGAAGTTAATCAAATCAAACTTCATTTATCACCATCATTAGAATTACCGATGCCAGAAGATGAGTTAATATCCCTTTACAGACTAATGAAGGTTAAAGGTGGAATCACACAGCAGCATGCAGTTTTTAGTATAACATGACCCTTGATTGAACATGAACGATTTGAATTGTTTCAGCTAATTCCAATCCCGAACTGGGTAAATGACTCCATGACGGTAATTGACTCCTGCAGTTCTATTTTGGCTATTAATACGCAGCATGATCAATATTTTCCTCTTATAAAATCCGAATTAAGTCTTTGTGAGACCATTAAGGAAGAGGAATTTCTTTGCACCAACGTCCGCATACGATACAATTTTGGTTCCGAAGTATGTGCATGTGAGGTCAACCTATTCAACAACAACACAATACCAAACTGTCGGTTGAAACACACTATCAACAAGCTGACCTGGATTCCATTGAATCACAAAAATCAATGGATTTATGCGACATCAACATCTTCACGAGCAACTGCAGTATGTAATAAGGAAATCATACCACTAAATCTAAAAGGTTCAGGTTTATTGACGATCGATCCAGACTGCGTGCTTAAACACAACTTTGTTTCCGTACAAGGACAACAAATAATTGCATGCACGTCAAGATATTCATACAGTAGTCTTGGTACAATCTCCGAATTAAGGCTACAACCCCCTATGAAGACATCAGATGCTTACAGCGGCAACAGTACACTATCAACGGTACGCAACAACCAATACGATCAACAGCTTAAAGAACTCACAGTATTGCAGAAGGTGTTACAGTCATACCAGATAAATGATCTTCCAAATCAATTTCAGTCACACAAGTACCACAGCTTCACCATAGCTTACGCTGCACTCGTTATAGGGCTGATATTAATCATAATCATGATGAAGAAGAAATTGCAGAAAAAACATGTTGAAATTCCATCCGATGAAGAAGCCACCCGCACAACACCTATACCCATGCCACGTCGACAGTCACGAGAATTCGTTATCAACATATAGTCGGACTGACTACCTGACAGCTAGAGGCTCATATTGTTGAACGGTTGTTCAACGCGGGGGAGAATGTTGAATATTTGTTTATATTATATTATATTATTATATATGAATATTTTGTTGTTATTAATTTTGTATGAATAATTTGTTATTTTTATTTGTATTGTAATAATTGTGTTAAATATATTTGGTGTAAAAAATAACGTTGTCAATGCAATGCCCAAAATACGTCATATGCTTCTGTTGGCACATGAAAACAAAAGCGTCAAATTTCGTCTGCAAGAAAATGCACTCTTGCAGTTTGCAATAAGTTCATTGTTTGGCATGCATTGTCAAGGTTATTTTAGTTAATTTATTTGTTGTAAATTAATTATCAATTTTAAATAAAAGGCATAATTGAATTTTTGACAATTCAATTGATGCGAAGCCACATTCGTTATCGATTCTTTTTTGTTCGTTCTAATAGCTTGTAGATTTGGTTCAAGTGCTAAATTTACACCATATAAGCACCTGACTACTGGATTCAAGTGTTCAGTAATCAGGATAATTTAGGACAATCTTCAAATCACTGGGTTCAAGTGCTCAGTGGTTCTCGTGTTCAAATAAGTCAACATAAGTACTGGATTTAAGAGTTCAGTATATATGTCCCTTGCAGGATCGCCATGTTATGGTAATTGCATGTTATGTTTTAATTATGATGTGATGGTAATGTTATGGTGATGATCTTAATGCTTCGCCATGTAATGGTTGCAGGATGTTAGGATCGTCAAGATATAATAGCAGGATTGTTAGATAGAGTCTTCTCAATTAATATCACCAAATGATGTCTGAGTCCTGAAAGGATTCAAGGATCACTTATCGACCAGTGTAAGTGGAAACGACCTATCAGTATAGAGGAGAGTATTACTAAGCTCTTCAGCCGCTTATTGTTCTTTCAGCATCTAAATGCCGCATAGAACACGATTCAAATAAAAGACGTAACCTTGTCTTAAGTTAAATTGAATCTATTTTTATTATCAAAATTATGGGTATTTATACTTATTCTAGCTTATTTACTAAACAATTATTATTTACTTTTTGATTGATTTGAGTAACCAATCAATGCATTGGTTACTCCCATAAATTACATTAATTATTTTATTACATATATTTTATAAACAAATACTCTTCTAACGCATTACAATAATACG
>NW_024032500.1:0-10171 GCF_002237135.1 Teleopsis dalmanni
ATATAATATTGATCCTAATGAATCATCTCAATTCAGGCCTGAAATAGTTGTGCGTGTATTTAAATCGAAGTTAAAAGAACTCATTTCTGACATTTGGAATAAATATATTTTTGGCAAAGTTGAGGCTCTTATATATACAATCGAATTTCAAAAAAGAGGTTTGCCTCATGCTCACATTTTGATAACTTTATGTGAAAATGACAAAATTGTCGGGCCGGCTGATATTGATAAAATAGTTTGTGCAGAGATACCGGATAAAAATTTGCAGCCAAAATTACATGAATTTGTTGTCAAACAACACCATGCGGTGTTTTGAATCCAAGCTCTGTATGTATGCAAGATGGAAAATATTCAAAACAATTTCCAAAGGATTTTGTACAATTAACGAAAGAATCAGTTAATGGTTATCCGTTGTATAGACGGCGCGATAATAATGTTTCCGTTGATGTTAGAGGAAAGTCTTTAGATAATCGTTATGTCGTTCCATACAACCCGTATTTGTTTGCAAAATATAATTGTCACATTAATGTCGAGGTGTGCACTTCCGTCAAAAGTATTAAGTACATATATAAATATGTATATAAGGGTTTTGATAGTGCAACTGTTTTAATTCAAAGTGAAAGCACAAACGAAAATGACTAACAAGTACAAGTTGAAGTAGATGACGTTAGAAATTTTTTGAATGGTCGATATGTGGGATCAACTGAGGCTATGTGGCGAATATATGAATTTCCTATGCATTTTCAGTCTCATATTATAATTCGTCTTGACATTCATTTGCCACAAAGACAAAATATTATATTTCGCGAAGACCAAGAAAGACAAGCAGTAGAAAATCCTAAGCTTACGAAGCTATTAGCTTTCTTTCAATTGAATCAAAGTGATTCATCTGCTAATCAATATACGTATATAGAAATTTCATTGCATTATGTTTGGATTGATAGTAGAAAATCTTGGCAAAAAAGACAACGAGGAGGAGATAAAATTATTACTCGGATGTATATGGTGTCTCCCAAAGAAATTGAGCAATTCCATTTAAGATTACTATTGTTGCATGTAAAAGGGCCAAAATCATATGAAGATGCGCGTACATTCAATGGAATGGTTTATAGGACATTTATCGAAGCATGTCATGCTAGGGGAATTACGTCCAATTATAACTAGCGGAGAGTTTCTCTCAATGAAGCTAAGACATTTAACTCAGGAAAACAAATGCGTAATTTGTTTGCGATTAATTGTGCCTTCAATATTCCAGCAAATACATTAGCGCTTTGGGTGGAATTTAGAGATCATTTAAGCGAAGATTTCGTTAGAGATGGTTGTAGTGTAGATGTTTCTTTTAATAGAGTATTATTGGAAATCGAGGATATTTTGTTAACACATAATGTTACATGTACGTCACTTGGTTTGCCTACACCTACAATAATGCCAGAATTTGCTGATCTCGATATTTTTGATCCTTTCGTAGAAGAATGTTTATTTAATGAGCTTTATGATTGCGCAAATAATGAACAGCGTGATACTATTGATAAAGTTATTCGTGAAGTTCAGTATTACGATACAGGATCAAATGTGTTTTGTTTGACATCCCATGCAGGTTGTGGGAAAACATTCACACAAACGGCTATAATTCGTAAATTAAATTCCCTTAATCTTCGCTGTATTTCGTGTGCATTTAGTGGTATTGCTTCCACTTTATTGATTGGTGGAAAGATACTCCATAATGTTTTTAAACTGCCTATAAATCTGATGGAAAATACAGTTCCGAATATAAAAAAAGTAGTAGTTATGCCAGATTTATTAATTCGGCGGCATTATTTATAATAGCAGTAATGATTGCAAATTGTATTACGAGTTGGGCAGAATTCCCGTTTTTCAATCATATAACGTTAACTCAAAATATAGGAGCACTCCCCGAAGAGTTGGAATTCGTTCAATTTCTAAAGAGAATTGGCAATGGTGAAGATTTAGTAGAAATTCCAGCAAATTTGATAGGTGTTGAATCTAACACAGTACATGATATTTTTGGAGATATTAATGAAACCATTTTATCAGATAGAATGTTGAAGTCAGTTGTGTTAGCTCCAACTAATGAAGATTGTGGACTTATCAATAACGATGTATTGAATCGCATCGCTGGTGAAGAAAAGGTTTACTACAGTTTTGACAGAACTATTTGCGAGGATAACAGTGAGGTGTGCAATTATCCAGTAGAATTTTTGAATACTTTGATTGTAAGTGGTTTGCCACCACATAAGTTGGAGCTCAAGATTAATGCGATAGTTTTGTTAATTCGAAATTTAAATACGAAGCAAGCATTAGTGAATAGGACGAGAATGCGAGTCAAAGCAATGCATAATAACACAATAGATTGTGAAGTACTCACTGGAGTTGCTCGCGGAAAACGTGGTTTGATTCCACGCATACACTTGACGTATTCAGGGACTGCACTGCCATTTAATTTTCAAAGAACACAGTTTCCACAGTCATCAGCGCATTTGCTATGACAATTAACAAATCCCAAGGACAGACATTTGATAGAGTTGGAATATTGTTGAGGAGACCTTTTTTTTCACATGGTCAACTTTACGTTGCAGCCAGTTGAGTTAGATCATTTGACGGACTTAAATTTTATGTCAGTAATGAAGGTGGACAAGGTCATTTGGCTAATGATGAAAGGGTTTTTACAAAAAATATTGTTTACACTGAAGTTTTGAGAACTTCGTGATATAAAATATAGAATTATTATTATGCATTATTATCATTTTAGATTTCATTCAGTTTGAATGTTTTTCAATATTTAATTTTTTTCATTCGTTCATTTGCCAATTTCATTTCTTTGTTTCTTGCCTCACTACATACCGCGATTTGATTTCGTGATGGCAGAGTATAGGAATTTGTTTGATAATTAACACGGGAGCGAGATGTTGTGCAAAGTCGCATTGTCGAAATTATGCAATAAATTGACGCAATAAATTGCGTCAGAATTTCGAATTTCTTTAGAAGAAGGTGCTGTTCTACAAAATTGCTGATTCCTATACTGATAACTTTCCGATATCACCTGAAGAACAAATGTACGGAGCAGATGTTAAGATAATTTATTTGTTGAAAAGATTTCAAAATGGAGCATCAGTTCGAAACTTTATCGGTATTTCATTCAAACAATTCATCATATTTCATATTTTATACTAATTATTTTCTTTTTTCGCAGGTGCATATGTGGTCACATATGACGACAAATTTAAATTAAACGATTTGATTGGATTGCTAATACAAGGAAGAATTAAGCCAAAACCAGAAACACAACAAATAATTTTGCACGAGATGAAATTATAAATTTTAATTTATTTTTTAAATTGTTTTCTACAACTTTCTTTAGATTTTGTTCATATTTTAATCAAATTCATCAATAAAATTTATTTACTATTAAAATAAATAAATTGTATTTTCTATTGGTCGAATTTCGACCACTGGCGACCCTAGTATATTTAAATTCATGACATTGGCATATTTAAATGCACGACATAACAAATATACCGTTAAGCCAACGGACAACGGACGTCAAATGACATCCATATAACTTGGGAAAAAAAACCCGAACGGCAGAAATTCACCAAATGTTAAATTTCAAAATTTATTTTTATTACCTTTCTTATTACCTTTTTATTACCTATTATTACCTATTGAATTTGGCAGATACAATAACATACATTTAAGCAGGAAAAAAATATTTATCCTTTAATCATTTTTTTTATTATGAAAGGCAGAACAGAGAAATAATTCATTAAATTAGATTAATTTAATTGAATTAATTGTTTTTATTCAAAGACAAATTGTATGCTATCAAATTGTTTAAAAGGAATTTTCTAAAAAAAAAAAAAAAATATATATATATAGTCAGATAAGAGATATTTGTTGAAGCTTAGATTGTAAAGTAAAGTATTGAATTTAGTTAAGTCAACTGAGTTCTTTTTTGTTATTATCTTAATAAATTAGATATAAGTTCGTTTCCCATTAATTAAGAAAAAAGAAAAAACCAACTTTAATCAGAAAGTTATACACTGAGTACGCCCCAGCCTAGAAATAGGCCGCCAAAGTTCTCGATAGTCATCGAAGATAGTCGAAATATCGGAAGAATTATTTTTAATAGAGTATAAATGATTTTTAAATATAAATAATAAATTAGTGTCTTTTTTATTTCTATTTAAATTTGACCAATTAGCCCGATAACAAATTATTATAATAATAATTTTCGGTTACAAATAAAAGTATTTAATATTGAATACACCTAATAATTTATTGGTTAATAAATGTGCATTGAAATTTAACTCGTGAAATTTTTTTTTTGCTTCTCAATCAAAATTTTCTAGTCAAGGTTCTGTTTTTTATTGTTATTTTTGTTTTGGTAAATCTTATATTGAACCCTGGTATACACTGAGTACGCCCTAGCCTAGAAAAGGGCCGACAAAGTTCTTTACAATCATCATGGGGTAAAAGATGTGTTTATTCTTCTGGTCTGCAAATTTGTAAAAACCTGATAGTTGTAAATGATCCAGCACAAAGAGCTATTAAGTTATTCATAGTAAAACACACAAAACACATGTAAATTATTCAAAAATTTTCTTAAAATTAGTAATAATGTATTAGTCGAGCACAATAGTACTTTTAATGACTCTTTCTATATTGAGATACTTTTAACATAACACATAAGTCAATAAGTCATATGACTAACTAAAAAAAACATATATTTCTGCCAAAAATCGATTTTACTCTCCTTCAAGGGCAATACAATCATTCCAACGCTTCTCTAACTTCTCGATGCCGTGCTTGTCGAAGGATTTGTCTTTCACCTCCAAATAGGCTGCAGTTTCAGTAATTACTTCATATGAGATAAATTTCTTAACAGCGAGTATTTTTTGAGATCAGCGAATAGTCAGTGGTCGCTAGGGGCCAGATTTGCACTATACGGTGGATGGAGAAGCAATTCAAAGTATATTTCGTGCAATTTTGCCATCATTTTTATTGACTTGTTACATGATCCATTGTTTGGGTCATGTACTACTCCAGTCAACGAAAATGCAACAATCACAGCAATAAAGCTGCAAATGCCAACATTAATAAGGCACAACGTTGATTTTTGGTTTATACAGTTGAACTACTGGTTCGAAGTCAACCACATAAAGGGTGACACTCAAAATTTTGTAACAGGTTTTTAACACCTTACAAAATCCACCAGCAACTCAAAAGTACGAAGCTATCAAGCAAGTAATAATAACTTTGCGGATAGTGAACAAAAACGCATACAAAAATTAGTTAGTGGTTTACAGCTTGGGGAAAAAAAGCCATCTCATCTATCAAACGAATTACAACGCATTAGTGGAAACAAACAAGACGTTCAATTACTGAGAGGATTATGGTTACAACGTCTCAATAATATTCAACAATTTGCAACAATACTGTTTGTCTTCCGGAAACTTACTGAGAAGTTATTGTTGAAGTTGTTATAAACTCGATAAATTGATAATAGTCACCGGGAATGATGAATTTTTGCACCGGGCGTGTTAAATTTTATTAAAATCGAATTTAAATTAATTGTGCTGCTAGCCAAATAAATTATTTACTTTGCAAAATAATTTGCGCGTATTTAAATTTGATTTGATTTCTTTTTATACACATACTTAAACAGCTGATACAGACAACAATTAAAGCTTTTAAGCTTGAAATAAAAATAAAAACAAGTGTTGTGGAACGTACACTATTTTTTTCACAAAAAGCAATTATTAAGTGTAATTGTGTAGTTGAATAAATCGAAGGAAATATAGTTTGCTAACAGAGTCAGTTAATATCAAATACATTATTTTAAATATTGGTTTAAATATATAACATATATGACTTAAAAATGAAAGAATGCCATAAGAATCATATAGGAATCCGTGGTGAGACGGGTCTAATATGTTCAGGTGTGTGTGGTCATGTTTATCACACTGCTCCAAAATAATCAGGTGTAGAATAATGTAACATAAATATTTTAAATAATAAAATGATACATTTTATATGTGAAGACTCTGTGCAATACATACATAATGTAGACTTTGCTTTAAGAGAAATGCAAGAAAGTGTAATTAGAAATACGAACTTTTTAAAAGAATACAAAAGCGAATTTAAGGAATCTCTTAAAATTAATTAAATTGAAATTAAATCTTTACTAAAGGCAATTGAAGCTAAGTATTCAGATAGAGTCACCTCTCCTATGGCAGTGCAAGAAAAATATGAAAAAAATTGGCTTCGTTTGAGCAAAAAGTAATAGACTTGTCCAATAATTTGACTAAAAATGGCAACGAATTAGGTGCTGAATTAGTAAAAACTATCAAAAATAATGAAATTCAGAGTGAAACGTACGCCGCGAAATTAAAGATGAAAAACAATCCTAATATTCCAATAACGATAAAATCTAAAAATAAGCAATTAAGTGAAGCAACTAAACATGATTTAAAAACTAAAATAAATCCATCAGAGCTTAATGTTAAGGTTTATGGTTTTCATTCTAAACATGATACGAGGATAACAATTACGTCGGCAGCTATCGGCCGTAGGCCATGATGTAGTTAAGCCATGACTAGTAAACCAAATAGCGCTGCTATCGTCAGCCAATCACAAACCAGTCGTCGTCGTCATCGTCGTCAATATGTGTTATTATCTTTATATTAAATTAATATAAATTAATTTACAATAATAATGTAAAGAAAAATTTACGTAAAATTTTAGTATAAAAGTTGTAAAAATTTTATAGAATTGTTAAATGTCATTTAATTGGGAAGAAGACGATAGTAATTCTACAACATCAAGTGTTTGCAGTTATACATATTCACCGGAACATGTCGAAAAAAACATTGTTAAGAGAACCATTGATTTTGGACGATGCAACTCCGAATCATACAGGAAGCGAAAACGAGGAAGAGATCACTTGTGGACAACCTTTTCTGACAGAGACACAAGTTCTTCCGAACACACAAGAAGTGAAAACAACTATAATGAATGAGACGAAGAAGAGGAAACGGGAAGAAAAAGAAGAGAAACCCTTGAAGAAAATAAAAGTGAATGCGGAAGAGGCGATAAAGAAAGCTCAAGTCTTATCAACGAATTGCAGTCATATCTCGATTCTCTCAATGATTTTGGCGATGTGGACACCGGATTACCTACTTCATTGTGTGACAACATTGGAAATGATGATCCCTTTGGCACTGAAGGTGAAACAATACGAAGCGAAAAGAATTATTTATACATTGATGGGTTACACTCAATCAATTCAGAAAATAATGATGGGCCAAAAGAAAGAATTAGGAAAGTGCTCTTTGACGTATTTAGTACAAAGTGTCTTAGGTCTCGAATCGTCCACGATATTTACCGAAGCGACCATAGCTATAGAAACATCGGATTGGATCCTGAACAGTTATGCAGAAAATTTTCAGGGACCATCTTGCTCATCTCGCACCATGAAGACCATATCCACGTTGTCCACGACTGCAGTTATTCCAACAATTCCTGCAGATGTTCATTTACCAAATATCTCGAACGACAACAAATCAATAGAAGATTTGCTCGACGAGTCTTTTTCATATGGAAGTTTTCGCTCGAGCATTGGCTCTATCTCGCAGTATATTTGCAAAAAGATGAAAGGGTATACTTGTACGTCAACTTCGCCGGGTGAACGTGGTTTCCAGGTAGTGAAGTGGATTTGTTCGATTTTTCCAAGATTTGCAAGAAGTCGAAAACGGAATGGTGGAAGGAAGCCAACTACAGATCGACGTTCATTCTGCAATCTCCGTTGGATCCCAATTATCAATTAGTAATGAAACTGTTACTAGCTGCTTCGAAACAGATCAACAACATTCCCGGAACAACAAAAGAGGAAAGACAAAATAATAAATTTCCTAAAGCAACATCCTACAGCACCAATTCAACACATATTAAGTACTTCAGTTTGGTTAGAATCTGAATTTCGTTTCTGGAATATTAATTCTATTTTAATTAAAAATTGTATTAGAATAATTCATAATTATATTAATAATTTAAATTTTAATAAATTATATTTGTATTTAAGTACTGTAGAACCACAAAATTTAATATTTAATGCTTCTATAACAAATGTATCAAATTATTATTATAATATTAATGAATCCGTTGAAGTTTTAGAAAATTTATTAAAATTTCAATTTTATAATAATATGGAAGAAATTGAAAAATTTTTAAACAATTTATATTGCGTAATTGATAAAATAATACCAAAAAAAAAATACTATGTTTATTTTAAGTCCACCAAATGCTGGTTAAAATTATTTTTTTGATGCTTTCATTCATTACTGTTTAAATTTTCGACAAGTAGGTAATTTTAATAGATATTGCAATTTTCCATTAATGGAATGTGTTGATAGAAGAATTATTTTATGGAATGAGCCAATATTAGAATCATCTGCTGTAAGGACGGAATTTTGTACAAATTTCCGCCCTGCATAAACTTACTATTGTTACTAAAATTCTCTGCATAAAAATTATTTAAATACGATAAACACAGCGAACATCCATACGCACAACAAACACCGCGAACATCCACACGCACGATCAATACCGCGAACATCCACACGCACGATCAACACCGCGAGCATCCACACGCACGATCAACACAGCGAACATCCACACGCACGAAAATTATACTTGTGCGGTTGTGCGTGCAATTAATCAAAGCAAAATGTTTTATATAAATAGCGGAGATTTTTATATGAAAAATCACTTAGCACCGGCACACCGAAGTGAGTAGACCACTACTCCAGCGCTAAGTCCCTTTTAGAAGCCTATAGTGTTTCGACGCTAAGGCTAAATCAATTTGTAGAAACTTGTGAGTAGATTGTATAACGCCTTTGATGTTTTGACGTCTTTGGCTACAAACTAATTGAGTAGATTTGGAAAAACAAACCTTTGATGTTTTGACGTCTTTGGCTAAAAACTAATTGAGTAGATTTGGAAAAACAAACCTTTGATGTTCTGACGTCTTTGGATAAAACTTACTGAGTAGAGTAGATTTGGAAAAACAAACCTTTGATGTTCTGACGTCTTTGGATAAAACTTACTGAGTAGAGTCAAGCTTAAAATAAGCTATTTAAGAAAACTTTTAATAAATAAATTTTAAAATAATAAAAACAAACAGTCTTTTAACTTTCTTTGGTTTACCAGCTTCGAACTAGTCAATAAAACAAATTTATTGCAACGACCCGGACCGCGACTGAGTGATACCTCAGCAAATTAAAAATGACGAATCCGTGTCGTTACACTGCAACAGAAACTTTAAAAATGTTATTTGGAGGTGATACTGTATCAGCGAAAATAAAATATTGTAATGATGCAGTTATTTTAAGAACTCCAATAATTGTATTATCAAATAATGATGCCTTTCCTAATGATAAGGCATTCAGATCAAGAATGTTTTATTACAAATGGAAACCATGTTTAGACTTAAAATATTTAAAAAAAAACCAAATCCATTAGCTTGTTATTTTTTATTAAAAAAATATAATATAACAAAATAAATATTTAATTTTCAAATATTTTGTATTATTTAGAATTTGAAATTCTTCTGCTTCTTCACCTATTTCATCATATGCTTGAGTAGCTTGCATTTTACCATTTTCGTCATCTGTTACACCAAATAATGTTTGACCATCAGTATAGGCACGATCATAATTTGCACAAAACATTGCTTCCAAAGGCCAACTAACACTAGTTCCTTTTGCAAATTTTTTTTTTTTTTTTTTTAAAACATACATTTATTTATTGCATCTTCTCTTAAAATGAAACTAACAATAAGTTTTAAAATCTTATAACTAATTACATAATGTTACAAATTTTTATTTTAATTATACATTGTATAAAATAAAATAAAATAAGTAAACCTTATATCACGAACCTCACTTAGATTAATGGGTTAAATTTCATTAAAGTGAATGTTAGGTGGTTTCTTAAGAAAGTGGTTCAGATTACTAAAAAGAAAGGTGCGGTTTTTACTTCAAGCTGTTGAATATTAATTAACGGATGGACGGTCAGTTCTTTTTAGACGGGAAGTAATGGATAGAAGTGCGAGATTTCTTGCTAAGGGATTAACATGCTCTGTCAGCCTTTT
>NW_024032501.1:0-10169 GCF_002237135.1 Teleopsis dalmanni
AATTTCCTGGGGTGAAGACAAAATCAATCTTTCTGATTTATGTTGCAATTGAAAGTGTGTTTTATTGTCTTTAAAGGTTTTCGTGCGCAATTGGATCTATATTATAGTTATTTTATAATTAATATTTTTATATATGAAAGTCGCTTTTTCTATTCAAATATTCAGTAATTTATTTATTCGTAATACTTGCGTAAAAAAATACAAACATCTTATTGATACTTGAAATTTAGATGGCGCTGGCACGCCTGCCTTGAGCTTGCTCCGCATTTGGCGCTGTGAGTATGGAGGTTTTTTTCAAATAATTGGATTTTAGGTAAAAAATGGACAGTTTTTAAAAAATAATTGTGGAAAAACTGTATGCACGATTTTTATGATTTTGAGGTTTTTGGAAAGGAAATTTTATTGTCTTTAAAGGAAAATTAATTTCATTGCAGGGCCGTTATTGCACGCGCGGATATAATGATTACAGTAAAGTAAGCTAAAAAAAAATGCAATTTTTTATCAATTTTTTATGATAAAATTAAAATATCTAATTGAGGTTTTAAAATTGTGTTTTGTGATGTATTTGTGAACATTTTGCATTTTTACTTTTTTGATTTGGGTGATATTTATGCGGTTTCGACATCGAACTTTAATGCGATTTTGCACAAATTCTGTATGTACGATTTTTCTGGTTTTTACTTTAATTGAAAGCTTGTTTTATTACCTTTCAGGTGAGTATTCGTGCATGTCGGGGCCGTTTGTGGTTGTTTTTTAATTATTTTTTAAGTAAAAAAAGTCAGTTTTTTCAAAAAATTTGATTTTTTTATTTTTTGAATATCTCAGCTACTACTCAACATACAGTTATGAGGTATATACCAAATGAAAGATAATTGAATTTTCTATCTAAATCATATTTCAAACTTGGTGAAAAAGCTTAAATTTGGCTAATTTTGACAAATTAATAAACTTAGAAAAATTTCGTGTTCCAATTCCGGCTTGGTCCCCTCAGCGTCGTTGCTATCTAGGCTCAGGTACTATTTGGTTGTCAAAATGTAAACAAAACATATTTGTAAACGTTGGTAAATGTAAGTACTCGTTATATTTTGATATATTTCATATTTTTTTTATATATTTTATATTTAATTAAAGCAAGTTTCTTTAATTGTTCTTGCTTATCCATTTTGAATTTAAAATTCTCTTGCTTTCTCAATACCAAAAAATATACAGCAACTTCTTAATGATAATTTATACCGTCTGTCAGGGTATTTTTAAAACGATAATTTAGGGCTGCTTAATGATAATTTAGTGCGCTCGTCTGTCAATGCTATTACTGTAATTTGCTGTGTTTTGATTATGACAGCTAGTCCTATGATAGTTCTAGACAAATTGACATTAAAACAGTGTTCTTGAATGGTGACCTAGATAAAAACATTTCTAAAAACCAGCAGGTTACGAGGATAGCATTGAACATGTAGTTAAGTATTGAAGTATATGTAAGAGTTGATGCAAGCATTACAATATTTTTTAATGGATTTAATCCCTAAATCAGAAGCGACCAGATGGAGAAACTTTATAGAACGCTGTAATAGTACTCTATGAAAGTCCTCTTTAAAAGGTAATGTCTAGTACGTGATTATGGCGTTGATCTAAGGAGAA
The DNA here is from genome assembly GCF_002237135.1 of Teleopsis dalmanni. Classification (NCBI taxonomy): domain Eukaryota; kingdom Metazoa; phylum Arthropoda; class Insecta; order Diptera; family Diopsidae; genus Teleopsis; species Teleopsis dalmanni. The sequence goes on from NW_024032501.1 coordinate 1,639, forward strand.
GGAGAGCCGAGGAAACCACGCCGAGAAACAAACTGGTAACTAGATAGGCATCGGAATCCTGATAATAATATAAGCCGTATGCCATCAGGAACATAGACTATTTACATAGAATCGCCAAGTACTTCTGTTTAATGCTAAATGTCTCAATTCGTTAAATGATTTATTAGTTTCCTGCCGGATTGTTCTTTTCCATGTGGTGCAAGGACTGCAGCATGCGGCTACTTTCAATGCTCACCATCCATGTTTGAGAGCTATATAGCAAAATCGATTTGACACATGCGTTATATATATTGATCTTAGACTTCGGAGATAGTTCGCTTGGTTGCGCCTCCCGTTGTATTTATTATGCTTCCAAGGTAGCAGAAATTTTCAACAGTTTCAATGTTTGTGTTACTGATTGTGAAAGTAGGAGCTTGATTTGATTTAATTATGCATGCCTTTGTTTTACTTATGTTGATTCGTAGACCCACCAGTGCAGCTGTAGTTTCAAGGGCATCAATTTTTGCCTGCATATGCTCTTTATTTGACGAAAGTAAAACTATGTCGTCCGCATAGTCCTCGAAGTTTTCGCACCAGCGAGTAATTTGATCATCGGCCGTAGTTAGTAGTCTATCATTTTTGTCCTTTATGGGGACATTATTTAAAACTTGTTTATTTGTAAGCTTTCATGTGACATTAAACACTGTTTTCAAATCGCCTCGTAGGCTTGCTGCTTCCGCTTTAGCAGCGAGACTGTTTATAAAACTGCGTTTGTCGTTTCTGGCCTTTCGCTCAACATTTTTCACTAGAGATTGGTATAAGGTTTGTGCCAAAGCTCTCTTCTCAACATTTACGGCATTAATTAATTATGATTTAGCAAGGCGTCTTTCTTCAACATGAGACCAAAATGCAGCTGTAAGCCATTCTTTGGCTTTCCGTCCAGCTGCTCCAATCACTTATATCAGTGATAGAGTTCCCTTGAGCTTCTACTTGAGGCCTTTTGTTTAAAATGCTGCTAATAAAATTTTCTTTCGTATTATCATTGGCGAGCCGGGATATGTTGTACTTTTTTCGTTTCAACCCAGGTGTGCGAGTTTGTCGTTTTTTCAAAGTAAGTTTCATATCAGTGACTAGCATAAAATGGTCGGATGCTATTTCGGCGCTTCGACGTACTCGAACATCCTGTAGACATTTGAACCATTTTTTACTAATACAGAAATGATCGATTTGACTTTCAATGAGAGTTCTGGAGTCTCGCGATCTCCATGTTAATTTATGATTAATCTTGTGTGGGAAGTAGGAACCACCGATCGTGAGATTATACTTTAAACAAATTTTAAGCATAAGTTCACCGTTCTCAGTACGTGAGCCTGGGCTATGTGGACCCATGATTCTCTCAAACCCTTTATTATCGTTTCCAATACGTGTATTTAGGTCACTCATGAGTATTACGATATCATTTCGCGGTACGTTTTCTAGCGTACGATTAAGTTCTTCGTAGAACCTTTCTATTAATTCCGGTTCAGAAATGCCAGTAGGTGCGTAACATTGTACTATTGTTATTTGGCCAATATTAGCGTTAATACGTGCAGAGATTATGCGTTCTGAGATTGGCTTACAGCTAATAAGACAATTTCGAATTTTTCTGTTAAAGTAGATTCCAACGCCCCGAAAGTTGGGGTCGCTCTCGTTCTTCATTTCTGAGTAGATAATACGGTCACCTTGTGAGCTCGTAAAATCCCCATTCCCATTCCAACCTTGCCCATTGCTGGTCAGTTCGAACCATTTTCTATTAAAGCAAGATGATAAAAACGGTTATTCCGCAGTATACTCGGACGCCAGACCCTCGTCTGTGAAAACAGGGGGTACCACGAGAAGGTGAGGTTGACATTTGAGGCGAAGAAGTTTTGTATTTCACTGATTTGTATTTCCCTTACCTACCCCCGAATTCTGATAAGCACGTACCAAAATGTTTCTTTTTATCAAATAATTATCTTTTGAGTGTTATGCCTATGAGGCAATCGCGTTTAAATGATATTCTTGTGCCTATAAATTAACTGGTGTTTAAATAATACTATTTACACTGGTGTGAATCAAACCTTGTTTAATAATATTACTACGCCTGCAAAATATCTGCGTTCAAGTCATATTCCTGCGCCTGTGTATAGCATAATTCAGACATTAAGTTATTTTAAGCCTATCGTATTTATTTATAGCCTTTGATATGTTATATATAATAATAAACATATAGAACGCTATTCTCAAATCGAAAAAGAGGCATTAACAATAATTTACGGAATGACCAAGTTTCATCAATATCTTTATGGAAGACGTTTTGAAATAATAACTGATCATCAAGCGTTGACAACACTGTTTAATCCGGGTAGAAAGTTGCCAGTGATGGCGTTGTATCGCTTACAGCGTTGGGCTATTGTACTTCAAGCATATGAATACATTATACGGTTCAAAAGTTCATCTCAGAATGCTAACGCTGATGCTCTTTCCAGATTGCCGTGTGGGGATGACATACAATTTGATAGAAAGGAAGTTGTGATGTTAGATGATGTCGATATTGTTTATCAAAATGCTGGGGATTACCTTCCAGTAAATGCAACATTAGTAGAGGATATGACTGCTAATGACAACACTCTTCAACGTGTCAGCAGATATGTACAAGATGGCTGGCCTGAACAATTGCCGAAATCTGAAGGTAGTATCAAACCGTACTTTAATCGCAGATTTTGCTTATCATTTCAGACTGGAGTGTTACTTCTTCAAGCTGAAAATACTAGAGTGGTGCAATCGAAAGCACTGCAATCTCAAGTATTAAATTTGTTACACGAGGGTCATTGGGGTAAAGGTCGTATGAAACAGATGGCAAGACGATATGTGTGGTTTCCTCTTATTGATAAAACCATAGAACGTATTCATGATGATTGTTCATCTTGTCAACAAGGTGCAAGTCAACCAAAGCGAGAATTTTCTGCATGGCCAGAACCTAGTAGGCCGTGGGAAAGAGTTCATTTGGATTTCGCGGGTCCATTCTTTAAACGTATGTGGCTCATAGTTGTGGATGCATATTCAAAATTTCCATATATTGTGGAACTATCAACAATAACAGCTGTAACAACAGTTGGAGCTCTACAAAAAATTTTTTCTATCGAAGGTCTTCCGTGCACTATTGTGACAGACAATGGAACACAATTCACGTCCAATGAATTTTTAAAGTTTTGTGAAATGAACGCAATTCAGCATCTCACGTCTGCTCCTTTTCATCCGGCTTCGAATGGGTTAGCGGAAAGACATGTGAGAACTTTTAAGGAAGCAGTAACAAAAATTATGAAAGAGGAACAACATATTGACAAAGCGTTGTATAAATATCTTACAACGTATAGAACTACTCCAAACTTAACAACTGATAAATCGCCAGCAGAGTTGTTACATGGGCGGCAACCAAGAACCATTTTATCGGCGTTGTTCCCGAAAGTTATGGAGACTATGAAAACTCAAAATAGAAGCAAATTCGGAGTTGGAGAGAAAGTGTTAGCTCGTAATTATTCGGGATCGCATAAATGGATCAGGGGCGTGATACAGAAATTGCTGGGAAATAAAATGTATTTTATTCAAACTGAAAATGGTTACATAAAACGACATCAAAATCAAATACGTCGAAATTTGTCGTCATCGCATTCAAATCAACTTAGGGCAGATAATATTGATATTGATTTAGATTTCGGTAGTCGGACACCACCGGTTGAGAAAACAACAATTAATACTGGATCCAACCCGGAACATAGTCAAACAGAGAAAGACGACAAAATGGGGACCGATAAAACAAAAACCACTACTGGATCTGACTTGAAACAAAAGCAAAGAGAGAAAGACGACAAAGCGAAGTCCAACGACAGATATGGGTCCACACACACTGATCAGTTGCCAATTCAATTAAGACGGTCGGTTAGAAAGAGAAGACAACCTGTTCGTTTTAATCTAGAATAAACAAAATTCAATGTCATGTTAAACATTACTTTAGTAGTTTCAAAAATTAGGTCCAAGAGAATGTTGGAAATGTATAATCATAATTGAATAGTAGGCTATTCTTATTTGATTAATTGTATTTAACATTTGTAAAAATTGAGAAATAAATTCACTTTTGACTTCCGATAAGAATAAAGCTAAATTGAAAAAACACAAATTAACAGTTCATTACAATAATATTGTGTAATAAACGTGGTATGTTAAAAACAAAAACCTACGCAATGACCTAAATTACCCAACTCTTAAAGAAGTTATTCGCCAATATTTTCAATATTTCAATATACAATTTTCGTCGCTCCTTGCGCCGGGGTAAAACTCAGGGGTTGTCCTGGGTCGTTACAATAAAATTTATAAATATTAGAAAACTGCGTTTCAAGTTTAAATTTTTAATCTTTATTTATTAATGAATTTACTTAAATCTTACAGTCTTTATTTATTCTATGTTTATATTGTATTTGCGTGGTGCTCTATTACAGGATATTCGATAATAGCCAGCGTATCGTTCTTTGGTGTTTGCTGTAGTTTTCTCTTATATTTGCAACCTTGGAAGAATATAAACGTGTTCACGCTTATGTACGGTAGTATAGGTGGAATTTAACATGTGCACGCTTTATATCATGATTTCGTAACAAGATATAAACGTGTTCACGCTTATATTTGCTACCGTGTAAGGATATACTTATATATATAAATGTTAAGGAATGCAGCTTTGCATTATTTACATTGCAACCCATCATTTTATGTTTAACTTATTTCTTGCTATTTGTATTTTTACTTTTTGTACTTCTTCTCTAATAAAGCTTACTTAAGGAAAGACGTGTTTTTTAATTTCACCTGCGCCAACATAGGTTATGGGTCCAGGCAACGTGGTCGAAATTAAAATTGAAATTAAAATTATTAAAAAGGTAAATATGAAACCTAAAGTCGTTTGTCGACAGTATTACAAAGGTGATTGGTAAAGTGAATTGATAAAATTAAAATCAATAATGAAGAGAAGCTTAAAGGGGACAATTATGGTCCATGTTCCATTCAAATGAGGAGCTTATTAATAACGCAGGATTTATGGGATGTAACAAGTACACCAAAAGATAACAGTGTGAAAGACTGGGAAAGAAATGACGCTAAAGCTCTTGCTTATATAAATTTAAGCATACAAAGTTCAGAACTGTTACACATTAAAAACTGTAAAACGGCATTTGAGGCATGGAATGCCTTACGAAATATATATAATGCGAGTGGACCCGCAAGAAAAGTCTCTTTATTAAAAAGACTAATCAAGTTTAACTTCAGCAGCTCGGAAAAATATTTACCGCAGTTAAATGAATTTTGTAACATTGCGGATTCATTAACAGCATTAACATCTTACTATTATGCAGTCTTCCAAGCAATATGGAAAACTTTGCAGTTGCAATAGAAAGCAGAGATAAATTACCGGAGTTGGATAATTTAAAGGCAAGATTATTAGAAGAGGAAATAAGAAGGAGCGATCAAGATACTGGCGATAGGGTATTTACTGCGAATTCTAAAAGAACTAAAAAATTTGAGAAAAATGAAACACGAAATAAATATTTCACTCGTGATGCTAAACAAAAAAACAAGGTGAAATGCTACAATTGCGGAAAGAGAGGTCATATTCAAGCTGATCGTTTTTTTAAAAATCATAACAAAGAACCTGTTGCGCTAAGTTTAGTAAACAACCAACAAAAACCAAAACTCTCAAGTTGGATTTTGGATAGCGGTGCTTCTACGCATATAAGCAACAACAGCGAACATTTCTTTAATATATCTCGATCATCGCAAAATATAATTTTAGCATCAGGTGAGTGTATAGACGCAGAAGGGATGGGTGATATTCTTATAACTGCAGAAAATACAACGTTGAAGCTACAAAACGTTTTGTATGCTCCAAAAATTTATACTAACATATTATCCGTTAGCAAAATTATTTCAAATGGTAATTCGGTAAATTTTGCAAACAATAAAGCAATTGTAAAAAACAAAGATAATAAATATTGTTTAGTGCTATTAAAGAGGACGGTTTGTTTGTTATTAATTTTAATAAAAAAATACACGCGTTATCTTTGGAAATTAGTGAAATTGAAATGTGGCATCGTCGGTTCGGCCACCTAATCTTCCGAGACTTAATAAAATTATCCACAAAAAATATAGTTCACGGTATGAAACTAAATGAAAATAAAACAATGATTAAAAATAATGAAAAATATAATTGTGAAATTTGTGCAATTGAAAAAATTACTAGACAACCATTCCCAAAATACGCGAATGTGGGTACAACAAAGGTACTAAAGCTAATTCATAGCGACATATGTGGCCCAATACGGAGATCATCTCAAGGTGGAGCAAAATATTTTATTACATTTATGGACGATTTTTCTAGATACCTGCATGTCGATTTTATTTCTAAAAAATCGGATGCCTTAAAGTCTTTTGAATCAATTTGTAAATAAAGATTTTAATGAATTGCTCAATAAACATGGTATTGTGCACGAAACCACAGTAAGTTATACTCCTCAACAAAATGGTGTTGCGGAACGTATCAATAGAACACTGATGGAGATGTCAAGGTGTCTTTTGAATTCAACTGTCTTACCAAAAAATTTGTGGGCAGAGGCCATTAATACTGCTGCTTATATTAGAAATCGGTCCGTGACAAAAGTATTAAATAATAAAACTCCGTACGAATGTTGGTTCGACAGAAAACCAAGTGTAAAATATTTTAAAATTTTCGGTTGCAAAGCTATCGTACTAAATAAACGTCAGAGAGAGTCTAAGCTCGAATCTAAAGGTGAAGAAATGATATTCGTCGGTTACGCGTCAAATTCAAAAGGATATAGATTATATAATCCTAAAAATCGGAAATTAGTAATAGCTCGGGATGTAATATTTTTTGAAAGCCAAAAATCAAACGCCGTGTTTAACGAAGAAAACAGTGACAATGAAGAATTGTTTGAATTACTGGACAATTGAAAAAAATAAAAAATGTGATCAATTGGTCGTTGAACGTGAAAATGTAACGGAAGATCGTGAGAATAAATTTAAAGACACCGAATATGAAAACAACGTGTTTGAAAGTGCAGGCAGTGATGATTCAGAAAGCAACAATGAAGGGTCTGTGCTAAGTAATAAAACTGGAGAATTAATTTGGAATTCGAAACGATTAAGACCTAAAGCTTTCAAAACACCAAAGAGGTGAGTGCCGATGAAACAACGGACGTCATTAATATAGTATGTGAGGTTCCGAAATCTTTGCAAGAGGCAGTACATTCAGATGATCAAATTAAATGGAAAGCTGCGATGCAGATGGAATACAACGCACTTACTAAGAATAACACTTGGACCTTAGTAGACCGTCCTATGGGCAGTAATGTGGTAGGTTCAAGATGGGTATTCACAATCAAATATAATCCTGATGGAACCGGAAAAAAATATAAGGCTCGTTTAGTGGCACAAGGATGCACACAGAAGTTTGGGTTAGACTACACAGATACTTATGCGCCGGTTGCAAGGCATTCTTCTTATCGTTTAATATTATCTCTTGCGGTACAGTACAAACTATTTATAAAACATTTCGATGTAGTATCAGCTTACTTGAATGGAGATTTTGCAGAAGATGTCTATATGAAGCAACCTGATGGATTTATAAATGAAAAATCTCCACATCAGGTATGTAAATTAAATAAAGCTATTTATGGACTGAAACAATAGTAGACTGAACAATAGTTGAAATAGTAGATCGAGGTCCTATTAAAAATTATTTGGGTATGGAAATCACAAGAGAAGGACAGTTAGGCGAAATTAGGATACATCAGAATTATTTTACGATGGAACTTCTTAAAGCGAATAATATGCATGATTGCAAAGGAGTGCAAACCCCATTTGCTAAAGATACAGTGTTGGAAAAATGCTGTATTGAAAACTGTACAGGTGCAGATATTAAAAGATATCAATCACTAATTGGGAGCTTGAATTATTTAGCCGTAGTATCAAGACCAGATATTGCTCATACAGTGTCTAAATTGGCGCAGTTCAGTACACATCCCCACCAAGAGCACTTTATAGCTGCAAAACGAGTACTCAAATATCTGCGAGCAAATCCTAAGGGTATGTTAACTTATAAACCTAATAGTCAGGGATTAGTTTGTTTTTCAGATGCCGATTGGGCTGCAGATACTACTGATCGTCGTTCTTATGGCGGATTTGCAATTTTTCTCGGTGAAAATCTCATAGCATGGGAATCGAGAAAACAAAGTGTGGTTGCACTTAGCACCATGGAGGCAGAATATATAGCTATGTGTTTGGGAGTTAAAGAGGTGTGTTTCATCAGAAGTCTATTGCGAGAAATTGGTTTTAAAAATTCAGTAAACGAAGTAACAACAATATTCAGTGATAATTAAAGTTCGTTATTTGCTGTAAAAAATCCCGCTTTTCATAAAAGAAGTAAACATATCGACATAAAATATCACTATATTCGAGACAAACACATAGCAGGAGAA
>NW_024032502.1:0-10154 GCF_002237135.1 Teleopsis dalmanni
TCGTCTGTTTAAATTTTTGTTTGTATTTAGATTCTTATCAGCGTACAGACCCGAACAATTAAACGCATTTATTTAAAAATGTTGGCAAATATTTCGTTCTTTTTTTAAGAACTTCATCAGTGCTATATAATAACAAACATTAATTTAAATATAAAATACTAACATCAAAATATATATACCCTATTTTTTATAAAATGCAGTAATTTTTTGTTCCACAATAGTCATTAGTAATAAAAATTGAATTAACAAATTAAAATAAAAAATTAAAACAATTAAAATTCACACATTAAAACTTAATACACAATTTTTTGGACATAAATAACTAGCATAACATAACTGAAAAATTTTTTTAATGTTAATATTCTGTCAAAATAATAATAATAACAAACGTTCTCTTTTTTATCTCTTATTACTCAATCAGTAGAAACCCAACAGCTGACTTTTATTTTCTTTCATCTCTTATTTTTGATTAACTTATATTTATCCAATAAATTACAGTAAAGTGTGCTAAAATTATCCGTGTCTCTCTTGTAGTTTACCATCTGCTCATTATTTAATACAATGTGAATAACTTCACTCATTAATCTTTTATGATAATTATTTTCAATTTCCAGAATTATTATTTCATCAAAGTTAAAACTATGTCCTTTAGAAATAAAATGTTCAGAAAGACCTGTTTTTTTCCCATCATCTTTATGTTTACACGTACTTTTGTGTTCACCAACTCTTTTTTTCAATCTTTGTTTGGTTGTTCCTATATAAGCTCCATTGCAATCATTACAATTGATCTTATAAATAAGATTTGATAAATTTTCTTTCTTTTCTTTGTCTTTAATCTTCAAGAATAAATTCCTTGTTGTTTTCAAGTTGTAAAGTACAATATCAATTATTTCCTCTTGTTTAAATAATTTTGAAATTTTTTGAGAGAATCCCGGTATATTAGGGAACTTACATCAAGGTTTATTGTTATTGACATTGTCAACTGTATTTTTTGACGTTTTTGTGCATTTATAGGACAGAAAGATTTTATTTATAAAATACTTAGGATAATTATTATTCATAAGTATCTGTCTAATTTGTTTCTTGTTATCATCCATAAAACCACATTCATGGGTGTTGTTTGGAAAATAAGAGGTCCGCGTTCGTGGTGCGCTCCGTGTTTTTTCGAAGTGAAACCTAGTAAAAGACTTGTCATTAAATGCGAAAGTACCAAAAAATATAATATAATATCATAATTAGTTAAAGAACTTGCCGAAAGTGCCGAAATATCGCGCCCGCGGTGTTATTTTATTAATTGATTAGATTTTTTTTTTTATAATATTCCGAACGGAAAATCAAAAACATAAAACAAAAAATAACATTCACCTAATATTTGTTATTTGATATTTTATTACACATATACAATCAGCTGATATAGACAGCATAGTGTTGCAAAACTACTAAACTAGTGCACAATTTTTGGCTTTACATCGTGTAAAAAAATATTATTGTGTAATTCAATTTGTCAGCTCTAATAGCGTAGTTGTAAGTTATTTTCTTTTTATATATATATCAACTAACAAAAATTACGCAAAGAACTTAATCTAATATGAATCCGCAGCAACCTCCACTTTATGGTGGAGGAAAAGTATCAAAATTTAAAGAGAAAGCCGAAAGTAGTGCTATATCTAAATATATAGAAAAAATAAACAATATGGAGCAGCTATGTCTTCAACTCAGAAATGAGATAGAAGTTCTTAAAAAAGAAAATGAGTTGCTTAAAGGTTCTCCATTACCTGTTACCCAAAAGTCTGAGAATGTGCACAATCAAATTGTATACGAAACTGATGAAGATGAACTTGCGAAAGAAACGGAGTGGATCTTTAAGAAAAGGCCCGCTAAGAAGAGAAAACCTGATCGCTCTCCTGACTCCATATCTCCTTCCAAGGACAAAAATATGGCATCAGTTTATGCAATTAAGAATGCCTCAGCAGACCAAAAATCATCACGTCCACCGCCAATTATGGTCTCAGAAGGAATGAACTACTCAGATCTCCTTCTCATTGCTAAAAACAACTGTAAAGAAGAATTTTCTATCAAACTTTTAAATAGTACTTTGTACAAAATCAGTACATCTGAAGTTAATGACTACAGATCAATAACAAAAGCACTATCTACGCAAAAAATTGCTTGGTATTCTTATGAAAATAAACAACTGCGTCCGATAAAAGTAATAGCTAAACACCTTCCAAAGTCATGTGACCCGTCTGAGATTGTAACTGATCTGCAAGAGAAAGGATTGAACATTCTAAATGCGGTAAATAAGTGGAAGCCCTTCTCAAAAGAGCCACTCGACATGTTTATGCTCACATTTGATGCGTCCGAAGATATTAAGAAAATACACGAAATCAAAACTATATTGAATTGTGTAATTAAAATAGAAACAATAAAGCGGTCGAGACAAATACCACAATGTAAAACATGTCAAGAATATGGTCACACTCAAAACTATTGTGGCAAAATAGCCCGATGTGTTAAATGTGCCGGCAACCATAAGACAATAGAATGCAAAAAGCCTGATCAGCAACAACCTAAATGCTGCAACTGCGGAGAAGAACATCCGGCCAATTACAGAGGTTGTGTAGTGGCTAAGGAGCTCCAAAAACAAAGAAATAAAATAATTCAAGAGAAGAATGGAAATCTCCAGCGAAATAAAGTGACCAAAAATCAACATAATAATAAACCATCTGATTTAATAAACAAAAACTTAAAACCTACTAACAAAAACAATCCAACGTACGCTGAAATGGTGCGATCCAACGCCCAGCCTGATGAAAATCATAAAATTCTTAACCAAATATTAGAAAAATTAACTCTACAAGAAAGCTACTATAAAATGTTAGATAAGAGGCTTACTAAGTTAGAACAAAAAAAGATAACTTAATTAATAATGTCAAGTTTACTAAAAATAATGCTTTGGAACTCTAATGGTTTACTCAAACATTTTAGAGAGCTTGAACTTGTTTTAGCAGCCAGAGAAATAGATGTTTGCCTTATTACTGAAACGCATTTCACACATCATTCATACCTAAAATTTAAAAACTACGAGTTTCATCACGTAGTACATCCCAGTAATTGCGCTCGAGGAGGTAGTGGAATCTTAATTCGGAAATCTCTTAAGTATTTCGTATCCAAAATAATCTCCAATGAAGAATTTCAGGCGATAACCATTACGCTTGATCTGCAATGTAAATTACAAATTACTTCTGTCTACAGCCCGCCAAGGCATAAAATTAAAACAGAGCAGTACAAACAGCTTATTGAAATGCACAAACACCGCTTCATCATGGGCGGTGACTTCAATGCAAAGCATACGCACTGGGGTTCTCGTCTAATCACAACCAAGGGGAGAGAACTTCTAAAAGCGATACAACAAACTGGCTGTGAATGCATGTCATCCAGAAACCCTACGTATTGGCCAACTGATACTGAAAAAATACCAGACCTCCTTGATTTCTTCATCATAAAGCAAGTCTCGACATACATACAATCTTAAAATCGAAGACGGAACCGAACTTAACTCTGACCACTCCCCGGTATACCTTACTACATATGGCTCTCCTATTGTTAACAACGTGACGACTAAAATTGTCAATAAGTCAACTGACTGGAATTACTTTAGAACATTCCTTTCTAATAATATTTCGGCTTCGACTGAAATTTCCGGTGAAGGCGATGTGGAGTTCGAAATTATAGACCTTACAAGAAAGCTTCAACAAGCCGCGTGGTTAAGCACTCCTATATGGAAGAAATCAAACTGCCCGCATAGATATCCAATGGCCATATTAGAACTACTACAAAAAAAACGTAAAATAAGGAAAAAGTGGCAACATTCGAGATCCCCAGCAGTTAAAGCTAATTTAAATAGGCTGACTAAAGAACTTACCTCTGAGATCAAGCGCTTTAAAAATAAACAATTCCATTCATACTTGTCTGATTTGACCAATGATCGCAGCACAGATTACTCCTTGTGGAAATGCACTCGAAATATAAAACGTCCAGCCTCTCATAACGCACCAATAAAGACCTTCACTAGCCAATGGGCCAATAGTGATAAAGAAAAAGCTGAACTTTTTTCTGAACATTTAACAAAAGTATTCTCTATTTCTGGTAGTGAGAATAGTGTTGAAACTTGTTATCTGGGTACTAATAGCATAAACAATTTGCCGCCAACTAGCGAGCTTGAAGTAATGATGATAATAAAGAACGAACTTAAGCTAAAAAAAACACCAGGATATGATCTCATAACTGCAGAAATTCTTAGAGAAATCCCAGCGAACTGCATAGTTAAAGTTACTAACATCTTCAATGCTGTTCTACGATTGAAATATCTCCCTTCGTTGTGGAAGGTCTCAGAAATTATTATGGTCCTTAAACCGGGGAAAGATGCAAACGAGGTTAGCTCCTATAGGCCAATAACTCTCCTACCTGTGCTTTCAAAAGTATTTGAAAAAATTATGCTTAAACGAATGTTGCCTTTACTTGAACAACAGCAGACCATACCTATGCATCAATTTGGATTCAGGTGTAATCACTCGACCATTGATCAAGTCCACAGAATCACAAACGTAATCGAAACTGCCCTTGAGGAAAAGAAAGTATGTTCAGCAGTATTCTTAGACGTATCCCAGGCTTTCGACAAAGTTTGGCATACAGGTCTACTAACAAAAATAAGAGACATTTTTCCGTTAGAGTATTTCGATATGGTTTCTTCTTATTTGACCAATCGTTACTTCCGTGTTAAGCATGAAAACGATTACAGTGAACTCCAAAAAATCAACGCTGGGGTACCCCAAGGCAGTGTACTTGGTCCTTTGTTATATTTAATATACACACATGATTTACCAACGAGCTCAGCGACGTTTACAGCGACGTTCGCTGACGATACAGCTGTTCTAGCGATTGGAGATGATGAAATAACAGCAGCCAAGCGTCTGCAGTCTTCTGTCAATGACATTATCGCTTGGGCTGAAAAGTGGAAAATAAAACTTAACCACTATAAATCAGTTCACGTCAACTTTACAAACCGAAATATCAGATTTATGCCCCTCTACATTGATGGAATACAAATTCCACATTCTAATACGGCTAAGTACCTCGGTATGACATTGGATGCAAAGCTGAGATGGAATGAACATGTAAAAAAAAAGAGAGATGAACTAAATATAAAATACAGATCAATCAAATGGCTTATTGGAAAGAAGTCGAAACTGTCACTTCATAACAAGCTTTTAATTTACAAACAAATATTGAAACCAATTTGGACATATGGTATTCAGCTCTGGGGATGCGCTAGCAGCACACATGTTGAAACCATACAAAAATACCAAAACGTTATATTAAGGGGTGTGGCAAATGCACCATGGTACGTAAGGAACTCTGATCTGCATCGTGATCTAGGGATAAATACGGTGGTGGAAGAAATACAGCGAAATGCAAGAATGCACCTGCAGCGACTGTACTCTCATCCGAATGATGAAGCTAACGAACTGGCGTCAATTGAGCCAACACGTCGCCTTAAGCGTCTAAAACCTTGTGATCTTTGGTCGCAACCTGTCCGAAATGCGTGATAAATGAACTTGCGTGATTTCTAATTAAATTCTTTATAATTGTTGATTAAAATTGTTTGTTAGCTTATTATATTGTTAGCTAGTTACTCTTATAAAAATTTATTTAATCAAATAAAATAATTTTATATATAAAAAAAAAAAAAAAAATCCATAAACCTGTCATCACTGAGACTTGTAACTCTGCTAATCAAGTTTCTAACCGTATTAATTTTTTGGTGAATTGGGTGGCCTGATAGAAAATTAAGTAACCTTCCCGATAATGTAGGTTTCATATACCAGTTTGTAATAACTTTATTATTGTCCGATCTTATCACCATTATATCTAAAAACGGTATTGTTCCATTGCATTCAATCTCATACGTGAATTGAATACTCGGATTTATATTATTAGAAATCTCTACTGTCTTCTCTACCTCTTCTTTTGGTATTGCAAAAACAGTATCATCTACATAATACATTGCTAATTTCACTTCATATGGTAATTTTTCCAAAATATTTGATATGATAATTTCCGTAATGAAATTAGCTAATGATGGAGAAAATTGGTTTCCCATTGATGTTCCATCCAATTGGTGTATACTTTTTTGATTGAGTTTAAAAAAACTGTTGTCAAAAATAAACATTACAGTTTCAATGATTTTAGCTTTTGAGATTGTAGTGTAACAACTTAAGTAATTCCAATGTTTTTTAATCATTTCAATCATTAATGTCCTGGGAATACTTGGAATAGAGAGACTACGTCTAATGAAATTAATATGTATCCTTCAGGAATACTTGTTGTTTTTAAAATTTCTATTGCTTCAAATGAACTCTTTAAACTTCTGTGAAAAGTTGAGCATACTTGGGAAAAGATTTTTTTGTGAATATAAGATGATAAGTTATAAGTAGGAGAGTTGATGTTACTTATAACTGGTCTATAAACTATTGTATCTTCTTTGTGAGTTTTTCTAAGACCATAAGCTTTGGGACATACACTATTATGTTTTTTCAGTTGATATAATTCGGTTTTCGATATATCTCCTGTTTTAAATAGCGAATCAATAATTGAATTGCTTTTATTTTCAACTACTAAAGTTGGATCTTTGTTACTAAACTCATATAGATGATCATTGCTAAACAAATCGGTCATGTGTTGAATATATTCATCTTTATATACAACAACTGTAGAATTTCCTTTGTCTGCTCTCATTACTAAGATGTTACTATTTTCACGTAAAAATTGTTTGGTGTAATTCACATCTTGTCTTATATTATTTGATTTGTTAAGACAATGTACATTAGAATAGAAATTGGTAATAATGTTTATCCCTTTCATTCTTAATTGATCTAATTTGTTATTATTATAACATATGGATGTTGTCTTACTCCATATTCAAAATCTTTAATAATGGTACTCATGTTAACATCTTTTGCTTCTATCTGAAGGGACAATTTTGGACCTACTCCTATTACACGTTGGACTTGTATTGGTATTTGAACATTCGTATAATTATTGATAAACTTCTTTTAACAAATTATGGTGTGGTTTTGGAATTTCTTACAATTTTATTTCTTTGTTTTATCAAAAATGAAATTATATCTATGTTTTAATCTGTCATAAAAGTTGTTTAAAGTTATTACATCTATATATCGATTCAATTCTAATTTAGTTTTTGTTATTTCTCTGTTTGTTCTATCAAGTTTCCATATTGTTATTTTTATTTCAATGTTCAAAATTGATCGTCTGAATTTTTTTAATAACTCATCAGTTACATGTTTATAAGGGTGATTGTCAGTGGATATTGTAAATATGCATTTGATGTTATTTTTAATATGCGAAGGTATTATATTTTTTTGTCTGCATTTAAGCAAAAATATTCTTCTGTTGTTGAGGTTAGCCAGAGTTTTGCTTAAATGCATTAAATGTTTTAAAAAAAATGTGTTATGATGATGACCAAATTTAATGTTAATTAAATTAAAGAAGCCTTTATTTTGCATATTGATATGATGTAGTTTATCGTATGTTTAAATTTTTGTTCGTATTTAAATTCTTATCAGCTTACAGACCCGAACTGTTATATACTTTATTGATTAAAGTTATATAGATTTACAATTTAATAATAATAATAATAGTTTATACGGCATGGCACGCTTACTCCTTTGATCACAACGACGAACAACAACGCACTTCGTATTTTTCCTTTTTTATCTATTTCTTTATACAGGGTTGCCATGATCGAATATACTACAGTTCCTCCCCCATCAAACAGTCCCGTAACCTTTTTGGCGGTTGCCTCTGCCGGTACGGTCTAATGACCCCTCTATTTGACTATCTGGTAGGATATATTCATTTGATGAATGACCTGCACTTACTTGGTCGTCTTGCTCTTCCGGTTGTGCCACTGAAGTTACTGCCACTGGAGTTATATTGGATTCTAAACTTGTCGGTGTCTCCGAAACTCGCTTATGCAACTGGTCAATATGTTTCGACAATATGTTACTATTTGATTGAATTTTGTAGTTGCGATCTCCTGTTGATTGTACAATCCCTGGCATCCACTTTTCACCTCTTCCAAAATTTCGGTACCAAACACTTTCACCACACTGGAAACTGCGAATACTCATCAAAATTTAGCTGCTTCTGAGTGTTGTCATCACTGGGGTGCAAATGATCTAACAATGTTTTCAACTTCCTTCCCATCAAGATTTCCGCTGGATTCGAATTTGAATTTGCATTAGGAGTTGTACGCAGATGCAAAAGTATATTTGCCAAATTCTTATTGATGTCTGAAGACTGCATTTTCTTAAGGTAATTCTTGATGGTTTGTACAAACCTTTCTGCTTGCCCGTTTGATGATGTGATTTATACCGCTAAGTTTTAAATATTTCTCAAATTCTTCTGACACAAACGTTCGCCCATTATCGGACACAATGGTATGTGGTATTCCGTGTGTTGCAAAAATTTCTCTCATTAACACGATTGTTCTAATCGCATTTATTGTACTGGTTATTTTTACCTCTACCCACTTGCTATGAGCATCTACGACAATAAAAACATTTGTACCCATAAAGGGTCCCGCATAATCAGTATGTAACCGTGACCATGGCCTTAGCGTTGCTGACAAACATTGTGCATTCACTGATAGTTCCTGGATTTTGCTCACAAACGGTTTAAACTGGATTGATTTATATGGCAAAACTTTATCTTTCCTTTGGATATGCCACATTACTTTTGATAGTACTGGATCTCTTCTGGTTGCATGTGCGATGTCTTTTGCAGTGATCAAAAACTGTTCTTCAACCTCATTACAGTATAATATTTCAGGTATTTCCGGTATTTGTAGGTTTACATCATTTAAAGGTAACCGGCTCAATGCATCTGCATTCTGGTGATGTTTCCCTTCTCGGAATTTAATCTTGTACGCGTAAGCGCCTAACTTTAACGACCACCTTAACATTCTGGGTGATATATGCTGTGATATTGGTTTATCTGGATTGAATAATCCCACTAGTGGTTTATGATCAGTCATTATTGTAAATTGTCTACCACTTAAAAATTGATGAATCTTTTGTACTCCAAACATAATCGCTAGCGCTTCTTTATCCAACTGTGAATAATTTCGTTCCGCTCCCTGTAATGTTCTGGAGCCAAAAGCAATCGGTGCTTCTCTATCATCCGGCATCTTGTGTGCCAAAATGACCCCAACGCCATACGGTGATGCGTCTCCGCATAATATCAGTGGTAAGTCAGCCGAATAATGCACCAACAGATTTTTTGATTGTAGTAGTTTCTTTGCTCGTTCAAAACTTAATTTCTGTTCTTTATCCCATTTAAAAGGTATCTCTTTTCTTAATAGTTGATACAGCGGTTCCAATAAATCGCCTTTATTTTGTAAAAATCTATCATAAAATGTAATTAACCCAAGAAAAGCTTGTAGCTGTTGTTTATTTATTGGTTCTGGTGCTTGAGCTATTGCCTTTCGTCAGTTGGACGCACTCCTTCTCAGCTTATCTTAAGCCCCAAAAATGTTATCTCTTGTACCGCGAAAACACATTTTGCTTTTTTAAGCTTCAATCCTGCATCCTGTACACATTTCAGAGCAGTTCGTGTTCTATCCCACAACTCTTCTAAAGTTGTTCCGCCAATTAGAATGTCGTCTAAATATATAATCACACCATCTATGTTCTTAAGAACTCCTTCCATTACCCGTATAAAAATACCTGGTGCCGTTGAAATTCCAAACGGTAATCTTGTAACTTTAAAAAGTCCGCAATGTGTGTTTAGTGAAAGTATCCTTACTGATTCTTGGTCAACCTTCACCTGTGTATACGCTCGATCTAAGTCCAGCTTTGTAAACCACTTACAATTTGCTAATGTTGCTAGTACTTCTGTGTTAGTAGGTAATGGATACGATTCCTTGCAAATCATTTGATTCACTGTGCACTTATAATCTCCACAAATGCGTATGCTACCATCTGGTTTAATAATAGGTACAACCGGTGTTGCCCACTCACTAAAGGGTATTAAGCGTAGTGCGCCTTCATCTTCCAACTCCTTTAATGCTG
>NW_024032503.1:0-10147 GCF_002237135.1 Teleopsis dalmanni
ACAACCGCTAAATTTCACAATTGGAAAAACTAAAAATTGCTTCTTTGCTGGTTGTATTTCCTCAGTAAGTTTCTCTAACAGGTAAATAAATGCTGGTTTATTCATTCTGTAACATTTCTAAAATCAATAATTAAGAAAACGTTTATTTTAAAACCAAATTAAATTTACATTTGTACTTACAAGGAATCAGCCAACTCAAGTGGATTTGCAGCGTCTCGCAAGTTTCTTCGATTGACCCTCTGTTGCAGAATTTCTTGCTCCTGTTTTTGAGCCTCCGCTAAAATTCGATAAGCAATTGAATGCATTTTTGATAACTTAAATTTTTTATTTAAATAAACACTCACAACTGCACAATTCTTTTTAAATGTTTATTTTGCTCATTAAAATGAAAGTTTTTTATTATTTACTTATAAAGTAATTTACATTTAATCTTATATTTTGTGTTGCAATCAAATAATTAGGGTGTTCACGGGGTACTGGTTATCGGGTTATGTGATGATAAAATGAAAAATAACCTGTGTGCACCGTGAACAGACTTTTATGTAGGTTATCTGGTTATTTTTATACAATCAGCTGTTCTTTGTTTTTGTCGTTAGTACAAAGAAATTTAAATTTCAAAATCAACACAAAATGCCTAAAAAGAGTATAAAAAATCAAATTATAGACTTAAAAATAAATGCAGCTATTAAAGATCTTGAATTTATCGAAGGTATGTTTTTTAAAGCTTAATAGTTGCAAAAATCAAAGTTTTTCCATTTATAGACACAGCACACTTCGATCAATGGCACGCTCTCATTGATGAAAGATTGGATGAACTACTGGAGGATGTAAGAACAATCATATCTTATCGACGAGGGGATGAACTAAGTGTGCCAAAATCCATTCATTGGCGAGATAATATTTTATGTTGTTTCGACGAAGGACGATTTTTGCAAATGTTACGTGTTAACAAGATTCAATTTGCTCGTCTTGTTGAAATATTTGCAAATGATATAATATTCAAAGGTCCAGGATCCAATTTGCAACTGCCCGTGGATTTACAACTCGCGATAGTACTATTCCGTTTAGGCTCTTCAGGAGAAAGTGCATCAGTGCGAAAAATCGCGACAATTTTTGGAGTGGGAGATAGTGGCACTCTGACTAAAATTACCCAGAGAGTATTTTCAGCACTTTTGAAGAAATTACCGGTATACATTCAATGGCCTAGTGCGACTGAGCGTAGGCAACTTATTGCTAATACGTTCAGTGAGTTACCATTCTGTATTGGTTATATTGATGGAAGTGAGATAAAGCTGGCCGAAAAACCTAGCAATAACCATGAGGCATATTTTTCTCGTCAACGAATATATTCTATTAAATTGCAAGTTGTATGTGATCATAAGCTCCGCGTCATGCACGCATTAGTGTGTAATCCGGGAAGCTACCATGATTCTAAAATATTGTAACGATTAAAATTTTTGGTAATTTAATTGTTACAACATCGTGGGTTCCGCAGCCCAACAACAAAGCTCCAATATCCAGAATACCTTGAGCTGATATAGCACCATATTTTGCCAGTACATCTTCATGTTTGTTGCTTATAACTTCTGCTTATAATTGCATAAAGTAAGTTACTTTTGGTAAAGTTTGGTCAGTATACTTCATTACTTTCATTGCCGATGCAATGGATGCACCTTGACGAACAAAATTTACAGGATTGAATTTAACAATTGGTTCCAACAAAGCAATAACCTCTCGCTATACAGCATCACCACACGCTATACCAAACCGCAACAGCCCACCCCGCAACAACAGAACTCCAGCACTGGAAGTGATAGTTATATTTTACTATAGTCCACACACTATTTTTTTATTTAAATTGATTAATATATTTATTATAATTATAATTATTTGATTAAATTGTAATTTATCTTTAAAAAAAAAACCACATTGTAAAAATAGAAATAATCAAAACAAAATTAGAGAAAATAAGAAATGTCATTGTCATGTGCTTTGTACATTTTCGGTTGATCGTAAAAATGTTGCAGCGGATAATAAAAGGGAAAAAAGCTGTGAGTGCAGTTTAAAGCTTTCAGAAGCCTGGAAAGAAAACAACAGAATACCTGATGAGGGGAAATGTTGAGGGCATTGACCGAACAACGGCTAGCGAAAAAGTCCGCTCGACGCAGTTAGAAAAAAGGAGAATAAAAGGCGCAGGCGGAGGAGTTTCTGTCTCTTGGCTCGTGTTTATGTTGAACGCAACGCATCGTACCCGTGACGTTAATTACCTGGTTTTTTTTTTTAAATAAATAAAAAGTTTTTCTTTGCATTGCAAGTAGCGGGTTTGTGTTAATAGATCAGATACAAAGCGCTTAAGTGATTTTTTTTATATAACAATTAAAACTATTTTAATATTAAAATTAACAATTTAAATAGCAACAAGATTTTACAATTTTAATATAAAGAAAAAATTAACAAGATTCAAATATTGCTACAAGTTGCGGATTTGTGTTAATAAAACAGAGAAAAAGCGCTTAAGTGATTTTTTTTATAAAAATTAAAACTATTTTATTATAAAATTAACAAGTTGAAATAAAATTATCAAAATTGTGTAATTTTTTTTGTAATATATAAAGGAACAAAAATTGAAATAGTTTATCGACACGGCGCGAAGCGGGATAATATTGTTAATAGACACAGTACAAAAGAAATAATTGACGGCTTTAACAGTGGTCAATTAAAAGATTTTGTACTCGTGCTAGTTCGTACGTATAAACGTGTTGACACCACAAGCAAAAGACGTGGCGCGGCTTGGGTGTCCCTCTCCCCGATACGTGGCAAAGCATAAATTGATCGGTGTTTCTTTATACTCATCGCTGGACGTTGTAAGCAGTGGGATATTACGCCCTAATGTACCAGAAAGGGTAAGACTTATCTATAAAATGCAGTGCAGGTTTTCGCGTAAGTAACATCAATGTATAAGCGCAAATTTACAAGTTATTTTATTTAAATCGAACGAATCGCTTCAAAATTAAAAAAATTCCAAATTGTATAATTGAATATCTACAAATTTTATTCATTTAAACGGAAATGAGAAAAGTAACAACAATGCAGTCACAATCGTAAAGGCTTCAAGTTAAGCGCATAGGAGTATAAACTTTCTAAACTCAACAAGCTCATGAATTATTAGTTCTTATGAAATAGAATTTATGTAAAAAAAAAAATGTATCTTTGTAAAATTGAACTTAAGCAACTGAAAACAAGATATTTGTTGAAAAAAAAATGATTTCTGTTATATGCAAACATAATCTTAATTAATTATAAAGTGTAACATTAAGAATTTAATTACTTAATCCACATTTAAGGAATGTAAAAATATTACATAAAATTCTAAGTAAAATACCAAAGTAATCTTCATACGACTACGCTTAATAGAAATTCTTCTTCCCTTATATTTTTATTTGAAAATATTTTATGAATTTTTTATAAATTTTGTTGTATTTAAGTGAATACGAAATTGCATTTATAAAACTTTAAACTTAAAATATGATTAATTAATTTTGTTCTTTTTTTTTAAAATTGAAAACAGTTAAATATTATTTGCTTATTATTATCTACGAGTATTTGTAAAGATATTATTTGATAATTTGTTTTTTTTTCCTTTAAAATACATTTATTGTTATACATATATTACAAATTGTTCAATAAAGAGAAAAAACTTGAATTCTAAAATAATTAATTTGTTGTACGGCATCTTACTTCAACGGTGGAAACGACATTAGTTGAACGCTTGGGTCCCCGCGAATATAAATTTTCTTGTAAGACCTTGGACTAGGCTGAGAACTACCCCGGCTAGGAAAAATTAGGTTCATTACAATATTTAAGAAATCGCATATTGCAACAAACAGCGCGTACTTATTTACTGGAGAAGAACGGATTGCAGGCGACTCTGCGTACCAGTTGACTAAACATTTGATAACGCCATATCGCACCAATTCTCCTTTAATGAATATTGAACAACAAAACAAATTCAATAAAAGACACATCCAATACCGCGTTAGAGTTGAAAATTGTTTCGGAATCCTTAAAGAAAAGTTTTGCAGTTTAAAACAAATGAGAATTAAAATAAAAGACAAGAAAAGCCAACAATTTTTCAATTCTTGGATTCTCGTTTGTTGTGTGTTGCATAATATTTTGTTGGAAGACCGCAATTTTTCACAATTTGAAAGTGAGAATAGCGAAAGGTGTGAAGCGCAGTATGATAGCAATACTATTGCTGCACCTACACCTGAGCTAAAAAGACAAACACTGTATAATATGATGTTTGAATAAAAGTACACATTTTTAAATTTTTTTAATAAGTTTGTTTTATTATTTATTCTTATATTTCACATCAATTTTATATTTTTTATTTCTTTCTTTTTGTTCTAACTCTAATTTCTTGAGTTTGAACTCATTCTCAACTTTCTGCCTTTCCAATTCTAATTTTTGTTTTTCCATTTCTTTTGTCCACTCGAATTTTTCAATTTCTAAGATTAATTGCTCTTTCCGAAATTTGACCCGGTCACTCTCCATATCTTTAAGCTTATCAATGCAAGTAGGACGTGCTGTACGCTTAACCTTGTTTTCAAAGGAGATAGTTTCTGATGATGCTGATAGTTCACCATCCAATATAACACTATCTTCTTCCAAATCAATTGCATCAAGAGTACAGTCCAATGCGTTCGATGTGTCCATTACAACAAATTCAATTTCCTTTGAAGGTGAAAAAATGTCGACAAGCTGTTCGTAATGTGGACATATTTTAACCACCTTGTCTGCACATAAACAAAAAATTTAAAACTATTGTAGTAAAAAGTCTACACTAAAATGATTATAAAGTTTACCTTTTACAGTAATTGTATTGTCATCATCCTCAACTCCAGCGCCTGTTGAATTAATCCATGCGTCTGCTTTTTGCAAAGTACTCTTCAGATGGCGAACTTTGCATTTTAATATGTTCCAATTTGCATTGATGTTTGTTTCTGCCAACAATTGTTTATAATATAGCTGGGCTGTTGGTTTCTATCATTAAATATATTTATAAAAACAAAAGTTATAACCCAAAGTAACAAAAATACAAATCAAAATACAAATTACCTCTATGTTCCTGTGCTCTTGCATATAGCATAGTACTTTTTTTATTTCTTCCTCTGTCCATTTCTTCACTTCATTATCTCTTTTGCGCTTTCGGATTTCGTTAGACACTGAAAATGGGAAATAAATAAGTCATTTGTATATTTTTATTTAGTATAGATCATTTCAACTTACTTTTGCAAAATTTAAATGTTTGTTTACAAACGAAACTAGGTTCAAATGTTAGTGATGCCAATTTGAAATTCAAAATTCGTGGTGCCATTTGGTGAAATTAATCTTTTTTGTAATGCCATTTGCTTAAATTTTATATTATTTTTCAACTGCAAATAATCACATAACCACATAATTTGTATACATAGGCAGGGGTTGTGCAAAGTTGGTTATTTTTATTCAGTGCATTTTGTTGTTGCTTATATAAGCACATACGCACATAACCCGATAACCTGTGCCCCGTGAACACCCTAAATGTGATTTTTATATTTGAATCAACATATGATACACAATTCTTTTCTTTGTTTTGCTCATTGTCCCACTTTTCGCCAATAAAAAGTGCCATGGTTGCCAAAATTCCACAAAACAAATTTGAAACTTTTGTTGTTCCCAAAACAACTGTCTTCCAAGCAATTTAGAATCAGGGAGTTCTACTCTTGGGAATAGCGTGGGAATAGGTAGACTTATTCTTTGGGAGTATTCAGAATAGGGGTCATAATAAAATATAAGTGAATTTTTATAATAAATGTGCATACATCATGTAAATAACATATTATAATTATTCACTAAACTAGAATTATTCGTTAAAAGTGCAACGCAGCAATAAAATACATGTCGAGTAATGCATTGCAATGTTAGTACGTGACGAGTTTGGTATGACTAACATTTGCGTTGTACTTTTACTCTTTTTTCAATGTTGCCATCTTTCTTATACATAAAAAAAAAAGTTTACTCCGAAAATGTATTTATACTAACCGTTTCAAATGTGCAGCACTTAAAATTTGTTTTTGATTAATATGAAATGATTACTGTAGCATACATAATAATATAAACAAAAACCTCCGTTACTCATTTCATGTGTGGTCTACTTGAGAAAAGTATTATTTAGAGAATAAAAAATTCTTATATTAACTTTGCTATATTAAACCACATAGCCTTAATAAAGGCGCTGGCATTATGTTCAATAACTTATGCTTTATTTTTATATTGGTTCAACGAATATTTTACACAAGTTCAATCAATTGAAAGTTAACTTTTGAGTTTGCCGACTTTTTATTTTCAAAGCTATTATTTTTGTAGAGACATTTGTTATGCATATTGTTTACTTACTAAAGCGTCCTTTCTGGCCATTTTCAATTTCGTTCTAACGTTGAAACCAGTGACGACTGCTCTAAGGTGCGGAGGTGTGCGGTGAACACCCTAACATAATTTGCAAAATGTCAAATAACATAAGTATATAAGTATTATTAAGTATCTTCACATCAAGAATTATTATTATTTATTACATTTCCATATGTATATTTTTAAAGTTTTAGCAAAAACAATTAAATACAATTGTCTATGAAAACTCAATCAATTTGCTTCTGTTAGCTGCTATACTTGTTAGTTGTGCTCATATATTTGCAGCTCAAATCACAGAACATTTCTATTATATTTCGTTTCTCCCCTTTGTATGCAAAGAAGTTGGCCACACATTCATACGTTGCATACGAACAAAATAATGTTCGTGTACTCCCGTTCGTAATATCAGAAATAGAAATTTATATAGTGGGAATTGTATGAGAGTAATTTTCTGTTCTACTCGAATATCAACTGCATGCATACGAATCCAACATGATGATTTGCCAAAGTGGTTGCATGAGCGGCTAAAATTTGCAGCTCATATCACCATACATTTCTATCATATTTCGTCTCTCCCCTTTTAACAGCAGCACCCACAAATTTCCGTCGCTTACTGTGCAGGGTACTTGTCCGCACATTTAGACGTTGCAAGTGGGTTCGATTTTGTTTGATCACTGCATAAACATGTATGTTTCCTAGTACAAACTCTTTTGTTTGAAAAAAGTTGGTTTGATGTTACGAGAATTATGTGAAAAGTTTTGTTTCTTCCATATTGATATAATATTAAATTTATGTATAAATTATCAATTTAATTTGTTTAATATTTTATTTTGTTAATGAATTGTTAATATAATATTGCGAATATATTGTTGCCTAATACAATATAGTTATTATTAATAAAACATATCATATATTTTAATTTAAGTGGTACATGTAAAAACAACATTATAGCAGAGCTGCACACCCTTCCAGATAGGGCACGCGTCGCCACTGGTTGAAACTAAGTTTTGTATGGAAAGAACAACTTAATTTCGCTGAAACGAAGCAAGAAATTAAGGGAATTTTCAAATGCAACTATATGAAAGACAAAATTTAAACAAAAGATAAAATTGAGATAACGAAAAAGTGACGTGTATTTATAAAAACAGCTGACTTTAATAATATGAGGAAAATATGATAGTAATGTTTTTTTTTGTTTTTGTTTATTATATATTCAATTGCGCCTAGTTACAAATAAAATACTAATTAGCAATGTTTTTATATCGGGGACTTAAAATGGTCGATATTAATCCTTATCTATAATATTATAGTATAATGACTAATATTTAATTTAATTAATTAAATCAAACGGTTCGGTTCTCTTAAGCCGTCGTACATTGTCTTCAGTTTAAAGGAGTGATGAAGCTTCTGTGTTGCAGTGAACTTCAAGTCTTTTTTTATGTGCTTCGGCCTGAAGCTTGATTATTTCAGCAACTGTCGGAACATGCAAGTCACGATGAAGGTCGCTGTTACGGACATACCATGGAGCATTGGTATTCGCTCTTAGGATGTTATTTTGATATCGTTGTATTGTCTGCCTATTTGACTCAGATGTGCAACCCCAGAGTTGAGATCCGTAGGCCCAAATTGGACGTAGAACCTGCTTGTATGTTATTAGCTTGTTTGCGATTGAAATAACGGAATGTCGTCCTAGTAGCCACTTAACTGCGTTGAACTTAAGATTTAGTTCTTGACGTTTTTTTTGACGTGATCACACCACCGAAGTCTCGCATCAAGTGTTATGCCCAAGTATTTAGCTGTATTTGCGTGTGGAATTTGTTGGCCATCAATATACAGAGGTATATTTCTAATTTGCTTATATGTGAACACAACATGTACAGTTTTCAAGGTATTTAATTTTATTTTCCATTTTTTAGCCCACTCTGGCACGTTGTTGAGAGCGGCTTGAAGGTTCTTTGTTGCAATGCTTTCGGTATCTTCCATTGACAGTAAAGCCGTATCGTCTGCAAAAGTTGCAATTGTTGTGTTATTTAAACTCGGAATATAGGATGCTACCCTGTGGAACGCCCGCTTTTATTGGACATATATCCGAATACATGTTTTCGCATTTAATTCTGAAGTATCTCTCAGAAAGATATGATTCTAAAAGTATTGCATACTCTATTGACCGGATCATTCTTATTTTATGTAGAAGACCTCTGTGCCACACTTTGTCAAAGGCCTGTGATACGTCGAAAAAGACAGCAGAGCATACCGTTTTGTTTTCAAAGGATTTTTCGATAATATTTGTTATTCTGTGAATCTGGTCAATTTTAGAATGATTCTTTGTAAAGCCAAGTTGGTGAATTGGAATAACATTGATATGACAGGGCTTAGTCTTTTTAAAATTGCTATCTCGAGTATCTTGGACATGATTGGTAGTAGTGATATAGGCCGTGCGCAGGTTTTCCCGGCATTAGGATCATAATTACCTCCGACATTTTCCACATAATTGGCACATGTTTTAATTGAAGTGCAGCGTTAAGTATTTGCGTTAGCTTATAGACACATTTGACAGATATCTGGCGCAATATTTCAGCGGTAATCATATCAAATCCAGGCGATTTCTTTAATTTAAGTTCAGTATTAATAATTTCTATAAGTTCTAACTCAGAAACGTGTGAAATTTCATATTGGTGAAAATGGAGGATATATAGAATCAAGATTACTGCAATCTCTATCTTCTATTGTGAAAACGTTAGCTAAGTATTCGCGAAATGCATTAGATTTTTCGCAATCATCTTTGGCCCAGTTGCCATCATTAGTTCGAATGGGCGAATTTTGTATGACCGGCTTTTTTATGTTTTTCGTGCATTTCAACAGGGTATAATTGGTGTTTTTATCATAAGTAAGATTGCTGAGATATACTTTTAGAAACTCGTTTTTATATAGCTTAATTTGAGTACTCAGATATTTAGTTAATCTATTTAGCTCTGTTTTGTAGGGTGGACACGTTGTTATTTCTAATTTTTGTCTAAGCTTGCGTTTTTTTGATATTAAAAACCGAATGTTAGCGGGATAGGTTTGGAGATGAGATTTAGAACTGATGAATAGAG
Organism: Teleopsis dalmanni; assembly: GCF_002237135.1. Classification (NCBI taxonomy): domain Eukaryota; kingdom Metazoa; phylum Arthropoda; class Insecta; order Diptera; family Diopsidae; genus Teleopsis; species Teleopsis dalmanni. The sequence goes on from NW_024032503.1 coordinate 9,543, forward strand.
TACTATTCCATGCTGCATTTTGAAGAGTCTGCGTTAATTTGTGGACTTCATCGTCAAGCTGTTGATTAGACTAAATTTCAGAAGATAAATCCATGTTCTCATCTAGGGACTTACGAAAATAACTCCAATCGGTTAGTTTGCTGGTTAGAAAATATGGTTGCTGCCTTAAGATGACAGATTCAAATAGTGTTAAGTAAATTGGCGAATGGTCAGAGTTGAGTTCCAGACCACTTTCTACTTCAAGGCTATTGCGGGATATGTTTTTATATATATAGAAATATAGCAAGTCTGGCACTTTTTCTTGATCAGTTGGCCAATAAGTCGAACTTCCAGTTAATATATGGTTGCATCCTGTGATTTGAATGGCTTTCATCACTTCTCTTCCTTTGGTAGTCGTTAGACGAGAACCCCAATTTATATTTTTGGCGATAAAATTACCACCCATAATAAAACGATGGTTGTGTTTTTGTAAAAGTGATACGTATTGGCTACACTTTATTGAATCTCTAGGAGGACTATAAACGGCTGTTAAGCAAAGTTTAATTCCTGCAGTTTCAAATGTTACAGTTGTTGCTTGGAATTCATCAGTGGCAATTTCTTCTTCT
>NW_024032504.1:0-10142 GCF_002237135.1 Teleopsis dalmanni
GAGACAAAAAAGTGACCATACAATTTGTGAAATTTGTTCAAAGGCATAAAGCCAAAAACATATGGAAAATAATAGCTCTACCGCTGATTTCTGTTTTTGTTAGTTTTATTTAAAAAAAAATTATTTTTCAAATATTGAGTAAAAAATTAATTAAATATTATGAATGCAAATTAAAAGTTGCTATAAAAACGTAAAAATAACGCAAGTAACCAACTTTTATAAAAACACGTGTTTTTTTTTCTATTAAATTTATAAATATATTGTTCTTTTTTTCTACAATATACATATATGTGTATATTTAAATTATTTTTGTGAATACATAATATAAAATTTAATACATCAAATAAAGTATATTTAAATATTTCGCGGGGATATATTTAATTGTTTAAAATAAAACACAATGTCTATTCCTGTAACCATAAAAACCGAGGAAGTCATATTGTGTACCGTTGACTATAACAGCGCCGAAGAATTGGATGATGAATTGCAGTAAGTTTACATTTTTTTATGTTATTTTTATTATTTGTATTTGTTGATTGAAAATTAATTAAATGTGTTCTTAAATTAAGAAAATATTTCACACAATTTTATGTTTTAAAACAACTAAAACTGCATATTATTGATTTTTGTTTGTTTGTTTCGGTATTGTATTTTTGAACATACTCTTCGTTTGCTGCTGCTGCAGCCTGGCGGTAAACCATCTGTGTGTTCTGCATTGCTACAGAACACACAAATTTCTTGTCTATTCTCGCACTGCTTGTACGCAAAAGAGTAAATTAAAAAGAGTATGGAGTTGAAGACAAAACTCAAGAATGTGGAAAATATTTTACTGTCTTTCTTTGTTATGCAGATTTTACGTTGATTGTGCACAAAACAAATTGTACACAAAAACAAGGTACAGAAAGGTGTGTTGTGTGTCGCTCATATTTCCATGCGGTTGCTGCTTATACCTGTTCTGCTTGCGCGTTTCCTTTATCAATTCGTTTCATATGTTTTTGGTGTTTCTGTTTCTGTATTCGAATGAGTATTCCATTCCAACGAGCACTGGAAGAAAGTGACGCCACTTTTTCTCATGTTTTGCTTTTGGTACATACAATAATGTTCTTTTTTGTCATTGGTCTTCTTGTCAGTTGCTTTTTTTTTTATGTTTTGTGCTCCCATAAATGGTGATGTGGGATGCGAGCAACAATGAAAACACATGATAGACTGTCATTATTTTTAATGTTACTTTATTTTATTTTATATTGCATTTTTCACTCCTTTATAAAAATGAAAAATTTTTTAATTTGTGCAATGGAGTTTTAAAACTTCTTAAATGAAATATAGTGAAGTAGGAAATATTTAATTGATTTTATTTTATATTTTTTTTATTGAAAAATTAAGTTCCACTAATGCATTTAAAATTATTTTTCTTATACAATTATATATTCTTATAATATCTAATATTCCAAATATTTATATAAAAATAAAATAGCAATAATGTCAATTTCTTGTGATCTACTTTTTACACTCCTATTTACACTATTTTACATTTCTATTTATTTTAACCCTTGTAGTGTTTATTTTGTGATCATATGGTTATGCCTTAACAGCTGTCTATTACAGTGCAATGAAAAGGGTTATCAATACTCTTTACTTTTGAAAATTATTTATTATGTTTTCCTTCTTAATAATTAACAAGGAAAGAATAATAAAACATTGGTCTGACCGATTCTGTTTCTTTGTCATAAAAGTTTACTCACTTACTTAGTTGGCCATTTATAAAAGTTTAGCATAAGTAATTAATAATTTAAGCATTAATTTTAAAATATAATATACAGTGAAAGCTCTTTATTCGGACAATTAAGGTTTACCAACTTATCTATGTTTGAATGATAATTATTTTTAATATATAAAAACAATAGGACTATATTGTGTACTTTTTTTTTTTAATTATAATCCTGTTATAACAGGACTTTGCGGATTGCAATTTCATATTGATCATCTTTATACAGAATCTAGAATGCTTATCTTAAAAGTATCCAACTGTTGTTCATGAAATATCCGCTTACGTGATGCAACCTAAAGATATCATGTGTAGTAGAGTGCTCCCTCCAAAATGCATTCACCGACTCCTTTATTTATATCATGAATATAGCAACATATATTGATATAACTCTTAATAAATCTCCGTCTAATATCTCCCAGAAAGATCGATGTCTTCCTGCAACATAATCTGTCCTAGCTCTATTAAGATTAAAAGTATATATAGTAACTTGTATGACGCATAAATGCACTAACTTAAAAACTTAAATCCAATCGACCGCCACAATTTAGTGGTCAGATTCTTTACCTTGATTCTGATTGAATCAATAGCAACATATATTGATATAACTCTTAATAAATCTCCGTCTAATATCTCCCAGAAAGATCGATGTCTTCCTGCAACATAATCTGTCCTAGCTCTATTAAGATTAAGAGTATATATAGTAACTTGTATGACGCATAAATGCACTAACTTAAAAACTTAAATCCAATCGACCGCCACAATTTAGTGGTCAGATTCTTTACCTTGATTCTGATTGAATCAATTTAAATTCCATTAATCTCAAATTAATTCGTACTCCTAAATAAAATGGTATGCATCCATTTAAGAAGTTTTAAAATTTATCAATGAAAATTTCATTTTATATTTAATTCATGTTCAACTATTAGTAGATCGTGCAATTCTAAGATATTTTCTGGAGTTGTCTAAATTACATCTTTGGGTAAATATATGAATCTATAAGAACAACGATCTCTCTCTTCTTTCTTGATCGAAACCTTACTTGTAATACAAAACGTATTTAGCTAAGTAAACTGTTGTGGTAGTGCGCAGAAATCGGGACGTAGATTCGGCCGTTCTTAAAAGCAGCTAAATTAGACGTAATATTTTGTTATATATCAATTTTATGCTATAGCATTTTGTTTTTTTTTATGAAAGTTGTGATATGCATTCATCTAGTTGGTTTGTATAAACTAAGAAGTACTTAACTCGTTAGAATTTTTGTATGTTTTATATATACTCTCGAAACAGAGTTTCATTACTCTCCAGAAGAAATAGGTTTTTAAAGAAGTATTATTTTGGCAATTTCTCAGACTGTTGATCGGTAAAAGATCTATTTAACTTTAAATTTTCAGAAAAAAAAAACTGCTGATCTGCCACTGCAACCAACCAATCAACGAGTGTTTCAATTTGATAGAGTAATAACTTTACTCGTTAGAGTTTCTTATATATAAAATAAACAACTTGTTACTTACTAACTGAAAGTATCTCATCCTTATAGACAATCTAGCTTTTCTCGTGAATGCTTTTAATATTTCTATCAATTATCACTTCTTATCACATCAGTTTCATACTAGTTAGACTTGAATTAAACTCCTCGCTCGTTACTTTTGATGACTAATTTAATACTAGTTGAATTTATATGCTTCTGGTAACTAACTTGCATAAAATTATATTTAAAGAAGAATTTATATTCAGTTATTTGGTTACAACGTTTCATTATATAAAATATATAACAAGGCAAGATACATTCAATGAAATGTATGAATGTATCTCTGTATATGTATCAATGAATGTATCTTGCCTTTTTATATATTTTATATAATAAAACGTTGTAACAAATAACAAATAACTGAATACAAATTCTTTTTAAATATAATTTTGTGCAAATTTAATTATTTCATCAGTGCAATATCTACAATAATTGTAATTTTTTTAATAAATTATTAACATTACTTACTGCTTTTGTTGTTTAAGCAAAAGTCAGAATCTTTATCGTCTGTTTTTGTTATTATTTTAATGTACTTATATATATCTCCTTCTCCTCTTACTATTCTAAGATTTAGTAACTATAAAGAGAAAAGAAATTGTAATTTTAGCAAAAATAAATACTGATTTTCTACATTTTTTTAATACATTTGTTTTTTAATTTCTGTTTTTTTACACTATTTCATAATATTTTCATCTTATGTTTTATTTTTTTAATTACCTTTAAAAATATTAAAGTGCACTCAAAATGTCATTAACATTTTTGTGACATCTACTACACATAAAACGCAAAAACAACCACAACAACTACATTAGTAACAGCACAGGCAACAGCAGCAAACAAAACAATACTAACAACAACATCAGCTGCTTTCAATTCGTCATTGAAAACAGCTGGTGTACCGGTAAAAATTTGTTATTTCTTTAGCATATTTATGTTTTGTTTTTGTTGCTTCTATTGTCCGTCGCGTCACTAGTAGCGGCGAGCTAAGCATACCAGCCAGCAGCATGCTTTGTTGTTTTGTACAATAATTACTGCTCTTATGCTTTTCCGTGGTTCGAAGTTAATATGTAACAAGCAAACGTATATTTCTATCATTTTAAATATGTTTTATATATTTGCAGAATTCAAAAAAAAACCAAGCTTGATTTTTATTGCTTTTCTTTTTCCCCTGAATTGATTAAATTATATTGAACTTTTCATACTTATAAGCTTATTGACGACAAGAAACACTATTACTGCAGCAACACACACGCAGACACATATACAACTACAAAAGTAAATAAGCACTTACACGACGAGTATGTGAAAGCTACGTCAGTCAAAAAGCAACCAGCTATATCAAAAGGAAAAAAAACAACTAACAAAACGAAAGAAAAAACAACTATTAATAAAAGCAAAAGCAAAAAATAATGTCGTCGTAGAATTGTCTATTTTCAATATTACGTATATAAAATATATAAATACATTGATTAACTGTAAAATGTTAAATTTCACAAAAATGCTATTAATTATTTTTAGTTAATTGTACTTATAGTGGAATGAGCTGTACGAATACATATACAATTATTATATATATAATTTAGGTAATGCTGTTTAGGATCTTGTATAGGAGACATAACAATGGATCTCGAATTATTTTCTTGGAGTCGTCAACAAATGAACTACCCCTTGTATGCAAATAAACATGTAGAACCTATATATAAACCTATAAATCTATTTTCAACCATTCACCGAGAAGTGCTTTTTTGAGTACAACACTCCAGTATTATTTAGTGCTGATCTTGATATTGTCAAATACCGATACTCATATCAAAAAGTATCGGTTTTGTACGGGTTTGCATTTTAATATCCTGGAGAGACGAGGCTACTTTGCGGTCGAAGTTAAGTGAACTATAAAGAATCTTGTTGATACCATTACGCACCAAGATCCACAAGAGCAACCATTTGTTATTATCACCACCTTAACCAACACAATTTTTAAATGACCATTTTTGTCAGGGTGATTTGATTATTTTTTTGTTTATAGATATCGTCGGATCGACGATATCTGGCAATTGGTAGCGTTAGCGCAACAGTTCCTTAACTCTGTAGGGTGTTTTTTTTATTTCTGTGAATGTTTCTGTGATGTTTGTTTTCGATAGTAAAGCTCAATTATTGTTTCTCTTTTACTACGACGTGGATTTCGTGCATGATTTGCATAAGGAATTATTTGAAAATAATTTCTGTTGTACGAATACGAGTACGCGTAATTTTACCGTACATTGTCTATAAAGTTTTGTTGTAACATTGAAAAAATATTGTAAATTTTTTGCATTGCTATTTACTGTTATTCACGATTTAAAAAATTTTTGTTGCATTTATCATATTGAGTGGTGCTCGTGTCGGTTATCTTCATTTCTTGAACTTCGAATTTATTACTACAATTTAACATGAATCGGACTAGAAGAAAAATTGAACGCCCAAAGAATCCCTACTCAACCGCTCATATATTTTCGAGATGGAGTTTCTGGTGGATGAGAAAAATATTTCATAAGGGTTTGCAAGGACCACTTGAAGAGGAAGACTTATATCAGCACCGTAAAGACTTAGATAGTGAACGAGTAACTACAAAGTTTTCGTAAAAACAAGACGGTGCAATAATCCGTTCGCGTAGTTTAACTGCTGTGTATTTTATTTTAGAAGATTTAGTGTTTCCAGCAGAGATCGTAGGCAAACGTATTCGTGCCAAATTGGATGGCACCCAAATTATATATAAAGGTGCATTTGGATAAGAATCTACAAACGACCATTGAGCACAAAGTAAGTGTTAAATAACACTTATTTCATTAAATCTTTTTTTGCGCTTGTGTTTTTTGCTGTTTAAAATTAGTGGTCCAATGTTTCGTTTACGCTTCATTGCTCAAACTGAATTGTAGCTTATTCATATATTGGTAACATTCATCAAATTTAATGAGTGTAGCAATTAACTTGCAGCAATTAATTCAATATGTCTTAATAATAATAATTCATTAAACAGAATAATATAACAATTTTGCATGATTTGCATAAGGATAAGGAATTATTTGAAAATAATTTCTGTTGTACGAATACGAGAACGAGTACGCATAATTACCGTACATTGTCTATAAAGTTTTGTTGTAACATTGAAAAAATATTGTAAATTTTTTGCATTGCTATTTACTGTTATTCACGATTTAAAAAATTTTTGTTGCATTCACCATATTGAGTGGTGCTCGTGTCGGTTATCTTCATTTCTTGAACTTCGAATTTATTACTACATTTTTGGTTTATCATAACCAAACGTAACTGTAAATAAAGAAATTTAACATGAATCGGACTAGAAGAAAAATTGAACGCCCAAAGAATCCCTACTCAACCGGTAATATATTTTCGAGATGGAGTTTCTGGTGGATGAGAAAAATATTTCATAAGGGTTTGCAAGGACCACTTGAAGAGGAAGAGTTATATCAGCACCGTAAAGACTTAGATAGTGAACGAGTAACTACAAAGTTTTCGTAAAAACAAGACGGTGCAATAATCCGTTCGCGTAGTTTAACTGCTGTGTATTTTATTTTAGAAGATTTAGTGTTTCCAGCAGAGATCGTAGGCAAACGTATTCGTGCCAAATTGGATGGCACCCAAATTATAAAGGTGCATTTGGATAAGAATCTACAAACGACCATTGAGCACAAAGTAAGTGTTAAATAACACTTATTTCATTAAATCTTTTTTTGCACTTGTGTTTTTTGCTGTTTAAAATTAGTGGTCCAATGTTTCGTTTACGCTTCATTGCTCAAACTGAATTGTAGCTTATTCATATATTGGTAACATTCATCAAATTTAATGAGTGTAGCAATTAACTTGCAGCAATTAATTCAATATGTCTTAATAATAATAATTCATTAAACAGAATAATATAACAATTTTGCATGATTTGCATAAGGAATTATTTGAAAATAATTTCTGTTGTACGAATACGAGAACGAGTACGCATAATTACCGTACATTGTCTATAAAGTTTTGTTGTAACATTGAAAAAATATTGTAAATTTTTTGCATTGCTATTTACTGTTATTCACGATTTAAAAAATTTTTGTTGCATTCACCATATTGAGTGGTGCTCGTGTCGGTTATCTTCATTTCTTGAACTTCGAATTTATTACTACATTTTTGGTTTATCATAACCAAACGTAACTGTAAATAAAGAAATTTAACATGAATCGGACTAGAAGAAAAATTGAACGCCCAAAGAATCCCTACTCAACCGCTAATATATTTTCGAGATGGAGTTTATCAAATTTTATCTTTCTTATATTCCAAATTTATATTTTTATATATATTTGCTTATAATCTTCAAAAATTTATCACCTTTCTTTATACACAAGTAAACATATGTATGCTTATATACATATGTTCACATGTATGTATATATGTTTGTAAATAAAATCTTTGTCGTAAAGAGTTTTACGTTTAATCTACCGGCATATATTTTTCAATGCCCAAGGTCAAAATTATTAATCATATAAGGTGGTTGGTTAGTTGGTTGGTTGGGCGTGAAATTGTGTAGATTCTGTGTAAAGAGCGATGAGAGCGCATTAAATTCTATTGTCGGTAGTGCAAAAAAAATTTCATATTTCTCTTCTGCTCCGATACAAGCAGTCGTATATTTCAGTCTGCCTCTAACTTGCTACGATTGTGAAAAAGCAAAAAATATAAAAAATAAAAGCAAGTAAAGGAGAAACAAGTAAACATTTGCTACAAATTTTGCCTGGTTGATTCATTGTCGTCGTCGTCGTTGAAGTGTTTAACAAGACGTTTCGGTTAATTTTTAACTTTCCTAAGTTTATTAAAAACAGAATTTAAAAAAAATTTAATAAATAAGTAAATGCAAAAAATATTTAAAAGAAATAAACTCAAGTAAAATAGCTAAAGAAAGCTTGACGTCTTGTCTTTCGTTCGTACGTTCGATTATATATTGTCGGTTTTTCATATTGTTTTTTATATTTTTTTGTTTTTTTTTTTGTTGTCTTCTTCGTAACTCGTCAGCTATTACGTCTTCTTCGTCTCAACTTGAGTGAATTTTTGCTGATGCTGAAATTGTGTAGATTCTGTGTAAAGAGCGATGAGAGCGCATTAAATTCTATTGTCGGTAGTGCAAAAAAAAAATTTCATATTTCTCTTCTGCTCCGATACAAGCAGTCGTATATTTCAGTCTGCCTCTAACTTGCTACGAATTGTGAACGTGTGCTGGAATTTTTTTTTTGTTCGAAAAGTCGAATCTTATTTAAAAAATTATAAAGTTAAAATATTGTTGTATTAAGAAAAAGCAAAAAATATAAAAAATAAAAGCAAGTAAAGGAGAAACAAGTAAACATCTGCTACAAATTTTGCCTGGTTGATTCCATTGTCGTCGTCGTCGTCGTCGTCGTTAAAGTGTTTAACAAGACGTTTCGGTAAATTTTTAACTTTCCTAAGTTTATTAAAAACAGAATTTAAAAAAAATTTAATAAATAAGTAAATGCAAAAAATATTTAAAAGAAATAAACTCAAGTAAAATAGCTAAAGAAAGCTTGACGTCTTGTCTTTCGTTCGTACGTTCGATTATATATTGTCGGTTTTTCATATTGTTTTTTTATGAGGTTTTAACTGTTCCTCGCTTTTGTTGTCTTCTTCGTAAATCGTCAGCGCTATTACGTCTTCTTCGTCTCAACTTGAGTGAATTTTTGCTGAAGCTGCTGGCTGGAGCCAAATTACTTTCTGCAACTTTTAGATAAGGTACGCGTAATATAAAACAAAACTTAGTTTTGATTATTAAATATAATTTAATTTTTTGTCGTCGCTTTTAAATTTATTTTTTTTGTAGCTAATATTTTTAAATGTTTTTTTTTTGTTTTTTTTTGTCTTCTATAAATTTACTTTCCGAAACTTTACTTTTCCGTGATTTTTCTCTGTATGCATATGTATCATATATATGTGTGTTTCTACGTATGTATTTATCTTATACTGTAGAAAATATATTTTCTTGCTTAATTTTTATTCATTCTACTATTTGTTCTCTCATAAACATACACAAACATAATTTGATGGATTTCATCATAAATGCAATGTTGTCACATTTCTCAAAATACTTATATATGTGCAGAATGTTTAAAGAGCATATTACATTTAAAAAAAGTTTTTAGTTTTATTAAACCCAATCATTAACATCTATAAAAAGTTTCTTTTGTTTACATTTGCACACGTGCGTAAAAGCTTTAGTAATTATTTTTTTTATTATCTATTTTGTATAACATTAGTTTTTGTTTAGTGTTTTTTTTATTCTGATCACAATAAAAATTTTTCATTACTATGAAAAAAAATACGAAACATACAAATTAAATAAAAACATTCTCTTAATTCAATATGTCTAAATAATAATAATTCATTAAACAGAATAATATAACAAATTTGCATGATTTGCATAAGGAATTATTTGAAAATAAAATAATAATAATTATTTGAAAATAATAATTTATTTTCTGTTGTACGAATACGAGAACGAGTACGCGTAATTACCGTACATTGTCTATAAAGTTTTGTTGTAACATTGAAAAAATATTGTAAATTTTTTGCATTGCTATTTACTGTTATTCACGATTTAAAAATTTTTTGTTGCATTTACCATATTGAGTGGTGCTCGTGTCGGTTATCTTCATTTCTTGAACTTCGAATTTATTACTACATTTTTTGTTTATCATAATCAAACGTAACTGTAAATAAAGAAATTTAACATGAATCGGACTAGAAGAAAAATTGAACGCTCAAAGAACCCCTACTCAACCGCTAATATATTTTCGAGATGGAGTT
>NW_024032505.1:0-10141 GCF_002237135.1 Teleopsis dalmanni
TGTTAAAGGCCCCTTCAATATCTACAAAAGCAACCATACAAAATTCTTTGAGTTTTATGGATTTTTCTATTCTGTAAGTGAGGGAGTGGAGAGCTGTCTCTGTAGATTTTCCCTTAGTGTAGGCATGCTGTGAGGGGGACCACTGGTTGGGGCTTACAGCACGCCTTACTTCTACGTCTATTATTCTTTCAAGAGCCTTCAACATGAAAGAGGAGAGGCTTATAGGACGGAGTTCATTGGGGTTATGGTGCGAGGTTTTACCTGCTTTGGGTATAAAAACTACTCTAACTTCCCTCCATTTAATCGGGACATAGTTAAATAAGAAACAATGTCTAAAAATTGCCAAAAGCCGGTTGTGTATTAACTCCCACGAATTCTGGAGCTCAATTGGATGAATACCATCCGGTCCTGGTGATTTGTAGGGTTTAAAACTAAAAATAGCCCATTTGACGATCTGCAGGTTAACCTTAATAGAGTTAACCGGTGAGAGATTAAGGCACTCTGGGGATACAGCTACCGAAGTAGAAGATCCCGGAAAGTGAGTATCTAGTAGTAATTGTAAAGATTCGCTACTATTATTGCACCATGTCCCGTCAGATTTTTTGAGTAACTCTGGGACAGATGGATTTTTGGATAAGATTTTACGCAGTCTAGAGGTTTCAGAATTGCTATTTATTTCTTGACAGTACGATTGCCAAGTGTCTCTCTTGGACCTACGTAAATTTTTCTTATATTCCTGCAGAGAGGTTTTGTAATTCAGCCAATCACTCTCATTATTATGTAGCTTTGCTCTGTTGAAGAGTCTCCTACACTCTTTTCGTAAAAGACCTAGATGCTTATTCCACCAAGGTGGGTTACATTTCCTACTAGGTTGTGTGGGGGGACAAGCATAACTGAAAGCTTCGTTGAGCACTGAGGTGAGATCTTGGACTTGATTGTCTAGATCAAAAGTGTTCCCAGGGGGATCGGAGGAAGTGGTTAAAAGCAGCTCACTTAGAGCTGCATTATAATTCGTCCAGTTTGTGTTTTTAACATTTCTGAACGTTTTTTGATTGCAGATGTTCGATTCATCTAAGGTTAAGGTAAATTCTAGAATCATATGGTCTGAGAACGAGTGTTGAGTGGACACTTTCCAGTTCTTGACCGATTCGTGAAGCCTAGCAGTAGCAAGAGTGACATCTAACACTTCCTGCCTGTTTTTAGTAATAAAAGTTGGCATATTGCCATCATTGCAGATGAACAGATTGTTACTAAATACAAAATCAAAAAGTAACTCACCTCTTTCATTAGTATTTGAGCTGCCCCAAACCTCATGATGAGCGTTGGCATCGCAACCTATTAGAAGCTCTACCCCGAGTCTCCTGGCGCTGCTTGTTAGCTGTATCAGGACATTCGATGGTATTGTGGCATGGTCATGTGCCAGATATGCAGATACTGCCCATATTTGGCCCCAGGAGCCCTCGATACTTACTGCGGTTTGGTCACCATCACTATATTGCGAAAGTAAGAGAGCATTAAATTTTTTATTAACCACTATGCAGGACCTAGGCTTACCCTTATTTACCGCATAAAATAGGTTGTAGTTATTAGCCCTGATTTCGCATACAAGATCCTTATAAATCCATGGTTCTTGTATCAGGACCATATCAGCCTCGTTGTTGCTGAGGCGTTGCAGTAGACTGGCGGATGCAGCCTTGCTATGATGCAGGTTAATTTGCTGTACCCGCATCTTCAGTATGTGTGGATCCATTTTTCTCCACCACAGTGACATCAAAAGCACTATCCTCCTCAGAGTCATTACTCATTAGGAGTTCCTCTTCATCGAAAAGATAGCGCATGCCTATGCTCTCCTCTGATGTAATTGAGTGAGCTGGCGAAGGAGCAGACATTGAAATGTCCATGCACACAGGTGAGTCTTCAGATGGAATAACCGGACCCACTTCGGTCATTGAAGCAGGCTTAATGTTGCCCACTTTCGACAAGGGATCAGCAGTGTGTTGAGAAATTGCCGCTGATTCCCGTACATCAGACGAGGATTGCTCCTCATCTTTTTTGTAGACCCTCATAGTTATGGGGAAAAAACCGTAATTTAAAACGCCACCAGATCGCGCCAAAATGGCCAGAGAGGCTTTGTCGATCACAAAACTGACCGACCTAAACTTGCCTTTGGCTTCTTCCAGCTTAGTGACCTTCCACGTGGACGTATTTAGATCAGGGTTTCCCACCCGAATTAGCTCCAGAATCCGCTGAGGGTCGGATGGTTCGGCTGGAATCCAGGAACGCGCCCTAGGTCGGCCAGGAATTTGTTCCTTGGCAACGACTTTAAGCTTTGCGCCTGGCCAGACCTCACCCATTCTGGAGATGGCAATGCGAAAGAGATCAACAGAACGCTGATCAACGCAGGCGACTAGTTTCACATGGCCCTGAAACCATCCACCGTCGCGACATTTGGGAATTGTACCTGGAAATTCCTTAAGAACTTCGATGAACAAGTCAAGGAGCTTTCGCTCAATTTGATCCCATTTTTCAGGATTAATAGTGCCATCTGGATCATTTTCATCAATGACCGCCATTATGATGGAGCCCTTCAGCGTGTCGCTAAAGGACTTAGTAGTGGTGGCGTTGCCACGAAATTTTGCCTTTTTGGCATCTGGCTTCGAAGCTGACTCATCTAATGAGCGCTGGCGCTTCGGTACAGGTTCCTTTTTGACTTCCTTAGAAGTATCAAGGACCCGTTTGGCCCAGGCTAATCTAGCCTTAAGAGACTCGGACGTAACCGAGACATTACCATATCTCTCGAGCAGCCTAGTCGCCGCTCGCCGTTCTTTATAAATTCTCCTGGATGGAGAGCCCGACCATGCAGAAGGGCCAGAACGCGTGGAGATTCCTGTTTTATTAGGAGGTACCCTGTTATTACCGCTAGAAGTTGCGGTAGGTACCTTGGAACTAGCCGTTCCAGAAGAGCTTGGTTTAACCGAGCTTGATTTTTGTAAATTTTTATTGTTTTGGTTCATATTTTAAACCCACGAGTTGCGGAGAAAGGAGAGTCGATCCGGGCAGAGATCCGCTATACCCGGACAAGGCTAAGTTACAACCGGAGGGCGCCAGATATCCGGAGGTCTCCGTTTAGAGACACACTAACGTAGTGCCATTCATCTCATCGGCACGGGTCGAATAACACCGGAGATTACGGGTTTTATCGAGTTTTCCTCTCTAGATCCATAGTGTTCTGTTGAGTCAATGAAATTATCAACTACAAACAGGTTCACCTCGAGAAGGGTGTGATAAAGTACCACGCACCATGGTCTTGGTAAGGCATAGGCTGATGTTTTGCGCATGACCATACCCTGTTCATTGAGAACACGAACCCATTATTAATGTTTTATTGATAAAAAGGTAATGCAATATATTTTTGCTATAGACTTTTTGATATTATTTACATAAATTAATAAAAATGAAATATTTTGTAATATAATTTTTAAAATTTGTTTAAAATGCTAAAATATATATATTCATAATTACTTTTCTAAAGTGTGATATAAATAATATAAATACTTTATAGATAAAAAGGTATTTCAATATATTTTTTCGATAGGTTTATGTTATTTTTTATATAAATGAATAAAAATTGATTATTTTGTAATATAATTTTTAAATTTTGTTTAAAATGTAAAAATATATAAATTTATAATTACCTTTCTAAAGTGTGATATAAATATTATAAATATTTTATAGCTAAAAAGGTAAGTCATTGTATTTTTCTCATAGTTTTTTCGTCATTTTTTTTTATAAGTTATTTTAAATATAATTTGTTACATAATTTTAAAAAATTTTTTAAATTGCATAAATACATAAATTAATTATTACTATTCTTAAGTGCGATATACAAATTATAAATAAATTTCTTTTAACAAAATCGAGCAATAAGAAATATAATATATTCTTACATTTCTTTGAAATCATATGTTTTTGCAGTGATAATAAAAGAATTTTATAGATTATAAAAGCCATACTCATCCTTAATTTTTCTAACAAATATAAGGTACATATATACCTAACAATAATTCAAAATTATCTACAAATTAATGAGTTCTGTATTTTGCATAAATTTTTACTAAATTGTGTAGTTTAGTTTTTTTAGTTTATATATTTCGATAATCTCATGTTATTCCCAATGTAATTAGAATTATATTTCTAAACCAAGGATTCTTTTTGTCTTTGAAGACGATGAGTATTCTTTTTCTTGTTCTTTTAACTCCATTAATCACTTTGCACATTATATCCCATCCATGCTGCTCTAGGTAATATATATTAACTGCTTAACATGTTGAAGTAGACCGATTTGTACTTTTACTGAACGATTGCCATATATCATTCTTTCCATTCTGCTTTCTACTATAAATAAAATTAGTAAATATAAAAATTTTAATGAAATCTGGGTTCAAGATTAGTATTCAAGATTAGTAATTCCTGCAAATATTCCCGCATATGCAACGGATTAGCCAACAGTTTAAAAAAAATTCTATTAAAGGTCTATAAGTTAATAGAGTCCGTGCACTTGATTGGAGTTAAAAAAGAGTCTCAAAAGTCTTTGATTCTACTTTTGGATTTTCTTTAAGAACATGGTTTACTCGTATTGGGTCTGTAAATATGGGCTGCAAGTTTCTGCAAGTATGAAATTTGAATTGCTTTTTGCCAATTTTACCCCACTGTGTTATATAGAAGAAAATCCTGAATATTATTAGTATTCAAATATTGTTAATAGAATACTAGTAGCATAATATTGTTTAATAAATATCAGTTATTGGTAATAGATGCACTCTGTATCACACTTCGTTTGATTTCAGAATGTCAAGTATGATCCTGATGATAAATTATGCCATTAATGTTTATAATATAGTTGCCATTTATTCATAATAGTTAAAATATTATTTTAAATATTTTGTTAAAATTTTTAAAAACTTCAAAGTTCAGGGGAAACAAGGCTCAACATATACAAATAATGTTGTCTTAACTTCCGTTGGTATTATGTTATATATGACGCTTAGTACTTTCCTTATTGTGCATATTGACATTCTTTTATAAATTCTTGAAACTAATTTCTTAACTGGAAATTAATAACTAAATTATTGTAATTAATAATAATGATACATTAATAACATTTATAATATAAATTTATCTGCTCCATTAAATCGTATTTGTAGCATTGGGCTTCAACAACACCTATTCCCACCCTGTATAAACAACATTTTAAACAAAAAAAAAAACAAATTATACTATATTTCTATAACATTGATACAATTTTGTATAAAAAAAATTCTAAGATAAACAACATAATTGGAAATTATTTGACATTTTATTCACACTCAGCCATGTGAACAATACATAATATATAAAATTCCAACCCACCTAAACTATGTAGTGTGGTGCATTATTTCTACCCAACACAATACTTGGTATGCACAGTAACCATATTTTATGACAAATATTTTATCTGCCGACGTCTAATAGGAGCATTGCTCCAATCTATTGAAGCCCGTACGACTAGTTTCCCACATGAGTGAGTACGTGTATTTACCTTTGCTATGAAAATATTATTGAGGTCCTTTCACGTGCTTTGTTTGCACATATGAAATTATATTTTGTGTGTGCCAGCACATCCAATTGGCCGTTCACTACTGCATCCGTTGGCCATGTGTCCTCCATGCGGTCTGTGGAAATATACAAAATACAGAGTGCCATCATTAGCTTCATATTATGACACTTAAATAATAAGTTTTGCCAAGAATGCTTGTGTCCATTGTTTGTGGAAATTCTACAGTCTAGACGTTAGCCAGCGCTATTTTTGTTATGAAATTTTTTATTTTAATTTAGTTTATTGGGTTTTTTTTTATACCAAATGGTATGTTCTGACCAAATGTGCATTGTGAAGATATATGGAGTATGAAGATAAAGCATATTTAATTTAAAATTATAGCTAATTGAATTATGTTAGTGATAATTAATTATTTTATGTTACCAGTGGTAATACAGAAGTTGCCTAGGAACATAATGTATAATAAAAATTTTGTCGCTACTATTTTCTTTAAATTTCTTAAAGAACGTTATTGCTTCCATATGACTGTTTTAGATCATACATTTTATTTATTAAGTATTGAAGTAAATTTACTGTATCCATTGTAGAGGAAAGATTTTCGTTGGTATGAATTTGTGCATTAGGAATAAGATAAATAGATACTAAACATTACTAAGTGCAGTCGTTGGGTATGAAGGCGATTTATAGTATAGAAAATAGACAGAATCTAGTGTTGTTTAGTGTGGTTACCTAATGTTAAGGCTCAAGACCACAGTGTTCTAAAAAACACACGTATCAATATAATGCGCCGACAAATGCCCCATTGGCTAGATTTTTTGTAATAGGGATATGTAGAACAGTAAGTTATCAAAAAAAAAGTCGTTAGCAAATTTTTGGGAATGCGTACAGCAGATCTAACCCAAAGCTTACAAGTGATGATTTGGATGAACACGTATAACTCACGTGGATCTTTTGCCTACATTCTCTTAAAGGTGATTTTAGTAGGTTGATGTCTTAGACTGTGAGATTTGATGTTCTCCACTTAATGTAAAAATAAGAAGAAAAAATATTGAGACAACCACAAAAGATCTAAGCATGTTTTCCTTTTTAAAACGAAGGTACTATTTTGGACATTCCTTCAAAGGTTGTTTTAGTGGGTTGAGATTATAGATTGTTAGTTTTGCTGCTCTTCACTTAATACAAATACAAAAATAAAGATGTTTTAGCAACTATAAAAAAGTCCTAGTATATTTGTTCCTTTGTTAAAACAAAAGCAAAATGTTAATCCAATCACAATTAATATTTGACGTTAAAAAAATATAAAGGAAATGTCTTTTAATTGTTTTTCGATAAAATACTACTATTTCTTAAATCTCAGACTATAAGATAAATAAATTGCTTGTAAATTCTTTCAAAAGTTAAAAAAATAAATACAAATCGAATAAATAATAGTTAACTACAAAAACATTGTTGTCATGTCCTTTTTTGAGATATAAACGGCAATCCAATAAAATTAAAAATAATACCAAAAATTGTTTGGCTTAATAACTTTCAACAAAATATAAATTTCATCTATAACGAAATCATACAATCGTTGTACTGTTTTTTTTAAGGATGCTTTGTTGCTTTGGGTTTGTAATTTTTTATTTCTATAGCAGTTCTATAGAAGTTCTATAGCAGTCAAGGATAAATTATTTGTCCGGTGTTTTTCTTTGTATTCAGTTTAGGTTGCTTCTCTTTCTCTTTCTCATTCAATTTTATTTTGTTTTAATTTTTTGCTTTCCATTTCTATACTTTTTATTAGCTTCCGGCGTATTGAAATTAGAAAATAAAATATAATTTCGGTTCCGTATTTTTTGTCGGTTGAGAATCTCTCATCTGTGCACAAAGCATGTTCAACTCAAAGGATATATGGTATACAACCGAAATTGAAGGTATACTTTTGTTGTTGAGATTTTTATTTTATTTACTATATATTTATTATGCCAGTTTAATTATTATATTTTTTTCTTAATTTAAAGAAAAATATAATTTTAAAGCAGAAGATGTACTTGAAATATATAAAAATATGAATATTATATATAAAAATTGCTTTGGATAGTATTATCGAACATTTTTAGTACGAAATATATTATATCTAGGCTGCCCTTTAATTCTTGCACTTTGGCAACACTAAGTATAAAGACCAGCATACGTTAAATTATACATATACATTAAGTTATTATAAGGAGTTGTTCCCGTTGGATTTCCCGTAATTTGAGAATCGCTCAAAAGAAGGCAAGTTTTAATTGGTGCCAGGAAATGCTAAAAAAATACGGTTGAAGTAGTTCAAAACACGTTTACGATATCGTGACAAGTGACGAATCATGGATCTATGTCTATGAGCTCAAAATAAAACAGCAATTCACTCTTTGAGTCTTCCAAAATGAGCTGAAAAAGTTGTCCGCGGATGAAGCAAATCCAGGCTCATATGTTTTTTTACAATAACCGATCATGTTATAATTGTGGCATTTGAATAACGTAGAACGGTCAATACTAAGAGATAATTTGTTTGCTGAAAGTTTTCGGACAATTGTGGAAAACCAACAGTCGAAGAAAGATCATCCTCTACACGAGCGCCCACATATCAACTTAAACAAAAAAGTTTTTAGGTACTCAAAACCTTGAATTGATGGGTCGTCCTCCTCACAGTCCCGGCTTGACAGCTTCTTCTTGTTCTCAAACATTATGAAAAAAATTAGTAGCGAACATTTTTCTACACCCGAACAGGTTGTTGAGACGTTTATAACTCTGATTTAAGAGATACCAACTTCATAGTAGCAAAAGTATTTTCAAAATTGGTTCAATCGAATGTAAAATTATGTGGAGTAGTATGGAGAATACTTCAAAAAACAATAAAACCATTTTCAATGATAAGTGTTTTCATTGTTAGACTCAAGACTTAAAAGACAGTATTCCTATCACATCATATATAACTTGGAATATATTTAATCACATTAGACAAATATGTATATAGGAAAAAGAACTTAATAATCTCGCGAAATGATATAATATCAGATTTATTGATAACTACATAGATCCTAAATAAGGGCGTTATATTCTCAGTGCACTATTATACGTTCTCTATTAATTATAGTTATTTAAAAGTGGACGTTGATGTTTTATTGATGTTTTGTAGATGTCTTATCTGCTTTGTCCACGCCAATCCTATGCACTGCGCCGACTCAATACTTTAAGGGCCCCTTTTTTTGTGGATCTTGATCAACTGCAAGACCTACCACAAAACAGTACTTTAAGCTTCGGATCCAGGTGGTGTTAATATCTGAGTTTACGGTATCACAATGGACCAATAGGTCTAAGTAGATTCTCTTTCGATCGTCGGTATAACCCAATCGTACCTAACCTAGACTTGTAATTAAAATTTATTTTAAAAACTAACAATCAAGACTATCAAGAAAAGCTAGGTTGCACAAGAATTAAAATCTATTGAGAAACTCTTCGAAATAAAGTTCTTCTTCTTCTTTGTGTTATGAACTGCGAGTTAGTATCTGAAGTAGTTTTACTCAATAGTGACTGTGATTACTTGGTTGATTCACTTAAACAAGAGTTCCGTTGAATTTTGATAATGAGTTGTTCTGGTAATAAATAGAGTATATATAAATGAATTCAGTTAAATTTTTTACAAAAATTTTTTTTATTCTTATAGCTAAGGATTTTAACACTTTTGCATATTTTTCTAATGGAGTGGTCATCTGAAGGTATTATATTGCACATTAAGGTATCTCTAAAATCATAATACTCAGCTCTTCCATCTATATGTTCTAAATGTTAAACTAGTCCGTCAAGAGCTGTCAAATAAGGAACATTATAAATGTAAATTCGTATAAATAATTTAAGTATTAAAAGAAAAATAAGTAATAAAAAAAATACCCAACTTAGTGGAGAAAATAATAGAAGATTTCTAAATATTAATATAGTTTAATTTAATCTAAAATATAAAAAGAGGGATAAGTTTTAGGTGATTAAACTTATGAACTGCAATAAATTGCCAATGTGTAAAAAGGACTAATATACACTTTATAATTTTTATTATTATAATTTGATTAAGAGTAAATTAACTAATTTGTCATTGTTAAAGTTTAAATACTTAAATAATTTAGTATAAGAAAGCAGTTGGTCATCTGCAGTGTTGGTGAAGTCAGCTAAATCATCATTAATATAATTCTTTATGGGGACATTCTAACATTTTTTCATACTTAATCTCACATTATTAACACTTAACTTAATTTTAAACTAATTTATTACGGTTCTTGTAAAACAAATTATATTAATTATAGTTAAATCCCCACTATTATACTTAAAACCTCCTCAAAAAAAACTGTATGGGATTTACTGCTATCTGTGTTTGATGGCGTTTATCCTCTTCAGCTTAAAGTTTTTCTTTCTTTTTTTTAAATTCAAGTCAACACAACAATACAACAAGCAACGACCACATCCTTTCTAATCACATTTAATTCCAAAAAGGACATCACATTAATAGTTTTCTTTTTTTTCTAAAGGAAGTTT
>NW_024032506.1:0-10139 GCF_002237135.1 Teleopsis dalmanni
AAATCTTATTTAATGAGCTCCCCTTACTGGATAATAGAAGCATGAAAAAATTGAAATTATGAATAAACCAAAGTCTCAGTTATCACCACATCTAATTTATTGCATTAAAAAAAAATGAAAACAATAAGAGATCCAATGATTCTTAAAGTACTAACAAAAATTGCTCACATTACTCACATTTTTTATATCACTTCATAACCAATGCACAGTCTTTAATTTCCTAAAACGTTACCATTGTGTTTAGGTTCTAAATAGTAGTCTTATTTCTCTCTCTTAATTATTGACAAATTCTACCGTATAAATGTCAGAAAGTGTGGTTGCAAACCAAGCTAGAGCGCTGCTTTCAAAAATAGGTACCTCATCTTCGCAGTAGTCTCAGATTATAGTCGTTCTTAATTTCTTCATAAAATATACTTAATTTATGCTGTGTTATAACTATGTTGCATAGTTAGTGCAAATAGGACTAGATTAGCTATCTTCTGTCTTCATGGAAACTTTCTGTATGAAATTGAACTTAATCAACATTATATCCATTGAACGATCTCATTTCTTTTTCTCATGAATACAATTATTATAAGGTTAGTTATATAAGTACTTATAATGTTTACCTCTCAGTGGATAATATTATGGACATCTTCATATCTCTGATAAGTTATCTTATAAATAACGAGAGTGCAAATAAGACAATTGAGCTTATAGCTTCTACAAACACATCGCATTCCGTTTTGAGGATATTCTTTGCAGAGATAGTACTTATTAATATTTCCTTTCTATTTCTTTTTTAGCATATTCCATATGAAGAAGAAGTAAATTGTTTATGTTGAGACCTCTCCTAGATCCACTAATTTAATGTAAACTGTACTGTTACTTATAAAGGCAGTATATATTCATTTATTTAAATGAAATCTCACTTAGGAGAATGCCCTGAATCAATAAAACTCAATGTAGTCGATGTACACCAGATAATTAGAATTATAATTTAACTAATTATGTTTTGATATTAAAAGTATATTAGTGTTATCATTTATTAGTGTTAATAGTAGTAAGTATTTGGAGAATGTTCTAAAAATGAATTGATTAATTTTTGTAAATGAACAAAATGTATTTGGACTTTGTATTACGCACTGCAGACTCTAGAACATATTTATATTTTTATTTCACACATCTACGATTCCGTCTTTAACTGATCTTTAAATACCAATTTTTACTTATATTAATATAGCAATAATTAACCATCAATTCACAACTTACTTTGAAGAACTAACGCGGAAGTAACCATCTCGAAGATCTTAGTGAATGAATGAATCAGTGAATTACCCGAATAGAATAGAATGAGCGATGTCGAACTCTGCATCTTGTTTTCACTAAAATGTCATCCAAGCAAACAGACATATAAAATGTAATAGTCATAGTCATGTAATTTTACATAAACATTACAGAATTACAAGAGTCTAATGGAATCTTTTTCAATATATTTTTTAATAAATTATGAGCAGAAAGTACATATGGTATTTAATTTCTCGTGAAGAAAGTATTTCATACATATACTGTTAAAAATGTGACTTGACCTCGAACGCAAGGTTACTCAGTTAAATAATTGGATAGACCGATAGACCTATGAAATGAATATGTCTCAAGCATGCCGATAAAAGTAGGTATCGGTGTGCTTAGTTGGCAATGTATACTAACTTCTATTAAAGAGTACTAATCAG
The DNA here is from genome assembly GCF_002237135.1 of Teleopsis dalmanni. Lineage (NCBI taxonomy): Eukaryota > Metazoa > Arthropoda > Insecta > Diptera > Diopsidae > Teleopsis > Teleopsis dalmanni. The sequence goes on from NW_024032506.1 coordinate 1,713, forward strand.
CTAAGTTCTTTCATATATACATTGAAGCTTTTATAGTTCTGCGGCCGCCAAACTTATACACCTACAAAGTTAACTTACAAGTATTTTTTTTAATCTAGTTTTTTTTCTACTTCATTTTTTAACAAATTTAAAATAACTTTACATTATTATATTTTTTATAATATATTATATCTGAATAAATTTTTGGTAAGATTTTTGGTAAAAAATTTGAGTAATTCCGCCAATTACTGCCCAGTATAAAACAAAAAGATCACATCCAGTAAAGTTCAAGGAATCTTCTGTTCTAAGTAATATAGAAAAAGTTTCGTTTCTCTACTGATGAGCTAATTATGTTTGTTAATAATAGTGTCTGTGTTTTCCAGATTCTTAAGCCGCTAAAGCCACTTTTGCGTATAAAGGATCAACTTGCGAAGGATGCCGCTAACTTCTCTACAGCGAACCGAAATACTTCGTCATTGTGTGATAATTGGAACCTTTTTTGGTTTAATAAAAAACAGCTTTTTTATTCTAATTGACTTGCTCCAGACCATATTAGCATTTTGCCACCACAATATTGCCCCCTCCGTCTCGCCTATTATTTGGTGGTTGGTAACGGGTTTATTTGGACTCGCTGGTATCGTACTATTATCTTGGCAAATTCAAATAAAATGTAAACCCCTATTCATGAAATTACGCCTTAAGGGACTGGCCCAACTATTTGCAGTGGAACTTTGCAAGTTCAGACCACTCACATATCGTCATAGAGCATATATTCAGTCACTGTTATATGAAGACCAAAACTTACGTGCAATTTTAATTGAATTTTCTGAAGCAGTGAACGAATTGAGTTTAGGAGAGATAAAATATATGATTGGGACAAATAGAAGAACGAGACAGCTTTGTGGATATTTAAGTATATATATCACTTTACTCCTTGATCTGTAAATTGAAGCGTAATGAAAAGGCTGCGTTAATTTTGCTTTAAATTTAAGGAGTAAATTTAAAATTAATGGGTAAATGAATCATAGATTTTATTTGATATGTCGTTTTATCTTTAAAAACAATTTCAAATATTAAATAATAAATCAGAAATAGCAAATAAAATAAACCATATCAAAATGCGTATAAATATTTTAAAGAACTATAATCAAGCCAAAGTAAGTTGCCAATGTAATGTCTACCAATGTAATGGCGACCAATTTTCTCGGAAATGAAATGCAAAGCAACCGATTGGATATGATGACGGACAGGCTAGAGATATGCATTTAAAAAGTGCATATATATTTTAATCTCGCTATAGGGCGTTCCTTTCTATAATGAAGTTTTTTCAGGTACGCAAACAAACTCAACTAGCACGTTTCAACTTATGAGCTGGTGTATATGTTCTGCAGTTTATAATAGGGAAGAATGATGTTTTCTCGGAAGATTGCATGTATCTAAAAGAAGTGTGGTTGAATTGCAGCGTTGATATAATCGGTGTATCTTTTAACAATTTTATTAATATTGAAACAATGACATAGTCGCCATAGCCCATACTGCGAATGAAGACCATATCTTTTCTGTATGAAATAATTTTTTATTTATCCATTTACCCTAACTTAAAGTGACTTGAGGTGATCTTTCGGTATTCTAGCCCATTCCTGAACAATGAATTTATTCAACGCATTCATACTGGTATATTTTTTAGCCCTTCTCATTGTGTGAACGAAATGAAGTGTTGAACATGATAATGCCGACGATGATGAGAATTTTCTTCCATGTGTTTTGTTCTTGGCCTTTATAAAAGACAGTACTATATGTCATAAAGACTGAGCCTAAATGTTTTATCTGCTTTCCAGCACAGTCGATAATCTGTGTTTCAAGAGAGCGCCATCTTATTAAAATATTAACGTTTGCCATTCCAACTCATCAGATAACCTAGGAATAGACTAAGCTCTCTTTTTGCGGGAAGGAACATCTTACTACGAGAAGTAGAGACAAATCAGGTCTTTAATTTGCTGATTATTTGGAGTGTCACACCAATGTTAACTCATTTCAGTTTCACATTAGAGAGTTGCTAATGAGACTTCTTATTCCACAATAAGGATCTGATCCACAGAATTGAATAACTGATTTAGTTTATATAAGACTGCGTGTTATTGATCGTTGACACAATCCCTTTGATTCCAGTGTGACCAGGCATTCAATGGAGTACTATACTGTCCTTGCTTGTCAATTGTTGTAGCATGTCATAGTAGTCTGCACTTCAATGCCTAAATAGTTCAGACATATAACTAGAAATAAATACTATGTTATATGCTTGCACAATATTATATGAACGTGAAAAGTATTTCTATAGTAATCTTTTCATATGTGAATATTTATTTTAATTGTCAAGACAATTACTATCGTTCCTAAATTATTTTGACGTGGAGGTCTTGTCACAATTGTTTATTAAACCCTGAAAAACTACACAATACTATGTTAAAAGGTATGTGCCTAATTAGTAGACTCTATAGTACTTTAAACACATGTTTTCATTTTGCTATTAAAATTCTCAAAACCCTCATAACAGTATTTTAGATTTCAAAAAAAAAATTATAAGTTAGCTTAGTTTAATTCAAAAATTAAATGTTAAATAAAAAACTATAGATTTCAGTTATATTATTTTTGTCAAAAGTAAGGTCAAAATTTTTAGTTCATTAAAAAAAAATGCGTGTTGTAAGGAAACGTAAGTCCCATAAGGTTCATAAAGTCAAAACTATAACAAGAAAAATATTTAGAGCTGAATTTACTTCCATTAAAAGCTCCCGTGGTCGAACAGGGTTGGAGATCTTACGTGAAGCTGTAATTTAAGATAATAAAGATATAAAACTTATTTGCTTACAATTTTAATTTCACAGGAAATGGAAGAAAATCGCAAAAAAAGAAAAAAGAAAAAGGTTCGGTTTTGAAAAAAATGGTAAGAACTATAGAAATAAGATCCACAAGTTTTTAAGTGGTATTTTGTGGAAGGGTGAGCTACGAACCACTTAAGCAGAACATCACAACCATACAAGCACAAATAAAAGACACATGACACAGCCTACAACCCGGTAGAGTTTCTGAGTCTGGAAGAAACTGCTACTGTGAAGTCTTAAACACTTGCTCGCCTCTAATTGAATCATGTAAGATTGCAATAAATGCTACACAATTACTAAAAAGAAAGATAAGTGCACATTTCTACAAGGTAAGTCATTTTCTTTTTTTTGCAAAAGGGTTATAAGGAATTCTTTTATAATATATTTAAAGACTTCAACGTATAAAACAGAAATCACAGATCATGAAAATCTTTTGAAATGTAACACACACTAATACGATTAGCAATAAAAATAATTTAGAGGTGGATTCGGAGAAGGCTAAAATTCTCTATAAGCATGGAAAAATCCAGTAAGCAAAGTTTTCAAAAGTCGATGGGGGCGTTTACTAATCTCACAACTTATTTTTATAATTGTTCCTATCTATAGCTTAGGAAATATGGTAAATACAAACCAAACACAAACAGGTATACAGATATACAGCACAGGTATAGTATAATTGTGATCTCACCTATTCAGTTAAAATCATCATTGATATATTTTTCAAGTGCGAGTTTAACCTCGCACCTGTTTAGCAACATGGAGAGAAATTCTTTATGCTCAATTACCATATCTTATTAAAATTAAAATTAGAAAAGTGTTTGAAGACCCAACTATAAAAATTTGATATATAAATTGTTTTAATTGATTTGGGGACAGAAAAGAGAAAGTCGTCTCACTATCAAATCAGATGCTGCAAGCAAAATCGACCTGGAAATGATATTACAAAAAGTCACGAGGTTGGAGTATATAATTATAAGCAACATACCAATTTTTAAGACTTGCAAAATCTTCTCGATGAAATGGTTCTGATACTGGTAAGTAACACAAAAATTATCACAGATATTATATATTCATCAAGAATTCAATCAAATTTAACACAACTGTAGACAACTCACTCAAGTAAATAGACCATATATCGAGAAGAATCTATAATAAAATCCTTTCGGAGAGCGTTCACTTACTTTTTCACACACTCTACGAAATATGTGTAGTCCTGAAGCAATCTAAAAATTAATTATACTCATAAGAAATTAAATGTGACTTAAAATTAAATTAATTTCAAATTTTAATTTAAATGTAGCTCTTTCGGGAAATGTCGACACAATCAAGTGCAGAACTGATGAGTTGCCCAATGGCTGATGGGGTAACTATTCTGACTTAGGTTCAATTCTAATTAATAAGTAAACGATCCATAGCCTTTGGATAACGTAAAATAAAACCTAACAAATCTGAATTTAATGGACACCATCGAAAAAATAATCAAGCAGAAGTAAAAAAAAGGAAAACATCGGAATTATAAATAGAAATTTCCTTATAAAATATTTTTCGATGAGGTTCGCAGAGTTAATGAATATATAACTGCAATATTGATGACTGCTAGAGAAGCGGGATGAGAACATGACGACAAGTAGTGGAAGATCCACCTGAAAATGAAATTAATAACTTATTAAATGAAGAATTAAATGAAGATATTTATAACAGGTTCAATGTATTTCTTCCAATTCTTTGGTAGAGTGTTAACTGTTGCAGAATTCAAAAAATCGAAATCAATTAATTTTTTCCATTTCGTTTATGGAATGTAGTATGCCTTTAAGTAGTGAAAGTAATCCACCGTTTCCAACTTAAAATGTATCAAATTACTTAAATTAAAGAATACATAAGGTATATTTAAACAACCTAATCTCCAAGAGAGATAGTTCTGGACACTATCAGGAAAAAGTACACATTTAATATATTCAAATATACTTAGAGATCAGGAATGTAATAACATTTACTTCTACTTTAAGGATAAAGTTGGGATTGCTGCTGTTCTTAGAAATATACTAGAAATGTTTGACCTGCGAATAATGGCAAGACAAAGTTATTAGGCAGAAGTCGAGACATGTGTCACAAAGAAAGTTTAAAACAACATTTTATGAAATTCGACGGTGCCAGTAAAAAACTCAACGTCTTAGAGTTCACAAAATGAATTAACCGGGTTTCCAATCACACAAATGTACCATATGGTCGTACACAATATCAGATTTTCTTAGTGTGGCTGGGTGTTTTCTATTTGCTAGTGCTATAGCCCAGTATAGTCCAAGGCATTGAAGAGAAACTTGTAATATGTATGAAAATTGGAATAGTGACAAAAACCGTAAGCCCAGTATTTTCAACAATCTTCATATGTTAAAAAATGAGGAAAGGACCTTAACATTCAACGTCATTATAATCCTTATAACCAATTTTATATTACAATTAAATTAGTTTTAAGCAACAAAAGAAATATATTTTTTAAATAAAAATATTTGGTACCGTAATTATTATCGAGCCTGGTTCATTTTTCGTTAATTGTGTGGATACAGAACCATAAACTTTATTTGATTGAATCCAGAAGTGTGAAATAGGTCTTTGGAATCACAAACGAAAATTGGGGTAGTTAAATAGTCAATATGTTACAACAAGATTTCAGAAATAATAAATATTTTAAGTATTTCTGGATGTTATTAGATTACTCGTACTACAAGCCTTTATTGGAGAGTCAAAATAATTTTTCTAAATAACATGAAACCGATGTGGAGTTTTTCTTTAAAAATTTTTTTATATCGGTAATAAATACAATTGTGTGGTTATAAATACAATAAGACTAGATAAGAGCTCCCGATAGCAGATTGATCAATGTCAGACGAATTTTATTTAGACATTAATAAATAAGCTTCATATATAAGTGATATCCGAAAGGAAGAAATCTTATTTAATGAGCTCCCCTTACTGGATAATAGAAGAATGAAAAAATTGAAATTATGAATAAACCAAAGTCTCAGTTATCACCACATCTAATTTATTACATTAAAAAAAAATGAAAACAATAAGAGATCCAATGATTCTTAAAGTACTAACAAAAATTGCTCACATTACTCACATTTTTTATATCACTTCATAACCAATGCACAGTCTTTAATTTCCTAAAACGTTACCATTGTGTTTAGGTTCTAAATAGTAGTCTTATTTCTCTCTCTTAATTATTGACAAAACTCAGTCAATTTAAAAATTTCCATTATCATAGTGTCTGTCATATATCAAATTCTACCGTATAAATGTCAGAAAGTGTGGTTGCAAACCAAGCTAGAGCGCTGCTTTCAAAAATAGGTACCTCATCTTCGCAGTAGTCTCAGATTATAGTCGTTCTTAATTTCTTCATAAAATATACTTAATTTATGCTGTGTTATAACTATGTTGCATAGTTAGTGCAAATAGGACTAGATTAGCTATCTTCTGTCTTCATGGAAACTTTCTGCATGAAATTGAACTTAATCAACATTATATCCATTGAACGATCTCATTTCTTTTTCTCATGAATACAATTATTATAAGGTTAGTTTTATAAGTACTTATAATGTTTACCTCTCAGCGGATAATATTATGGACATCTTCATATCTCTGATAAGTTATCTTATAAATAACGAGAGTGCAAATAAGACAATTGAGCTTATAGCTTCTACAAACACATCGCATTCCGTTTTGAGGATATTCTTTGCAGAGATAGTACTTATTAATATTTCCTTTCTATTTCTTTTTTAGCATATTCCATATGAAGAAGAAGTAAATTGTTTATGTTGAGACCTCTCCTAGATCCACTAATTTAATGTAAACTGTACTGTTACTGTATAAAGTATTCGTATTATCTAATATTTTGTAGCTACCAATAAGTTGCTATGAATTTCGTCTATTTTTGTGCATATGTTTTAAATAATTCTTATTATCTTAATCGGATAAATTTTGTCTAACATAAAATCGTATTTTAAGTAAAGTAGGCATGAGACAGTCATTTATTTAAATGAAATCTCACTTAGGAGAATGCCCTGAATCAATAAAACTCAATGTAGTCGATGTACACCAGATAATTAGAATTATAATTTAACTAATTATGTTTTGATATTAAAAGTATATTAGTGTTATCATTTATTAGTGTTAATAGTAGTAAGTATTTGGAGAATGTTCTAAAAATGAATTGATTAATTTTTGTAAATGAACAAAATGTATTTGGACTTTGTATTACGCACTGCAGACTCTAGAACATATTTATATTTTTATTTCACACATCTACGATTCCGTCTTTAACTGATCTTTAAATACCAATTTTTACTTATATTAATATAGCAATAATTAACCATCAATTCACAACTTACTTTGAAGAACTAACGCGGAAGTAACCATCTCGAAGATCTTAGTGAATGAATGAATCAGTGAATTACCCGAATAGAATAGAATGAGCGATGTCGAACTCTGCATCTTGTTTTCACTAAAATGTCATCTAAGCAAACAGACATATAAAATGTAATAGTTATAGTCATGTAATTTTACATGAACATTACAGAATTACAAGAGTCTAATGGAATCTTTTTCAATATATTTTTTAATAAATTATGAGCAGAAAGTACATATGGTATTTAATTTCTCGTGAAGAAAGTATTTCATACATATACTGTTAAAAATGTGACTTGACCTCGAACGCAAGGTTACTCAGTTAAATAATTGGATAGACCGATAGACCTATGAAATGAATATGTCTCAAGCATGCCGATAAAAGTAGGTATCGGTGTGCTTAGTTGGCAATGTATACTAACTTCTATTAAAGAGTACTAATCAGCTAAGTTCTTTCATATATACATTGAAGCTTTTATAGTTCTGCGGCCGCCAAACTTATACACCTACAAAGTTAACTTACAAGTATTTTTTTTAATCTAGTTTTTTTTCTACTTCATTTTTTAACAAATTTAAAATAACTTTACATTATTATATTTTTTATAATATATTATATCTGAATAAATTTTTGGTAAGATTTTTTGGTAAAAAATTTGAGTACTTCCGCCAATTACTGCCCAGTATAAAACAAAAAGATCACATCCAGTAAAGTTCAAGGAATCTTCTGTTCTAAGTAATATAGAAAAAGTTTCGTTTCTCTACTGATGAGCTAATTAGGTTTGTTAATAATAGTGTCTGTGTTTTCCAGATTCTTAAGCCGCTAAAGCCACTTTTGCGTATAAAGGATCAACTTGCGAAGGATGCCGCTAACTTCTCTACAGCGAACCGAAATACTTCGTCATTGTGTGATAATTGGAACCTTTTTTGGTTTAATAAAAAACAGTTTTTTTATTCTAATTGACTTGCTCCAGACCATATTAGCATTTTGCCACCACAATATTGCCCCCTCCGTCTCGCCTATTATTTGGTGGTTGGTAACGGGTTTATTTGGACTCGCTGGTATCGTACTATTATCTTGGCAAATTCAAATAAAATGTAAACCCCTATTCAAGAAATTACGCCTTAAGGGACTGGCCCAACTATTTGCAGTGGAACTTTGCAAGTT
>NW_024032507.1:0-10137 GCF_002237135.1 Teleopsis dalmanni
TTTTATTGAGGTTAAGGTGAAAGCATAATATTGAGTGCTGCTGAGTAACAAATAGTAACAAAAGGCTTAATATCTTTTTTGTTTTACTTTTCCACTGTCAAGCCAAGCCATGTCTGCATTGTTTCTATTCCTTGCTTGAATTTAAGCAACACTTACCTAAAAGCATGCAATGCGGTTTTATTGTTATAACAACACACAATAGTCCTAGTGCTCCTTCTGAAAGCATTTCTGCAGGAACATAGAAACGGCTTCGCTTGTTACTTTGTCAAATGACTACTACACATAACGCATTTGTTAAAGAAATGTAAAAAAACCAAATGTACCCAGTGTTTAGAATTTGTTCTTTCTTTGTAGTTTTAGTGAACTGTTTTTTTTTCGTTGTTTTTCTGGTACTTAGTAGCTTTTCGCTGTGAAACATCATTTATATCCGCCTTTTTTCCCACTATTGTTAAATGCTTTGCCAATAAAAGCTTTTTAATTCCTCTTCGCTATTTGACAAAGCGTTTGACACTCGTAATGGCATACATCTCTCACTGAGTTCAATTTAAGTAGTTTCCAACCCTTTCTATTGTATTCGATTTTATTTTGTCTTTTTTTTTTAATTTTTTCAAATAAAATTCTTGTTTTTAATGAAGTACCAGATCCAGATGAAGGCGAAGAGTAGCTCTACAATGGACTGCGCATTTTTAATCAATGAAGGTTCATTGTTTTACTGAGAAAAATTTTGTGTTCATCTTCTGAAGTACTGATTCAATTTGATTTAAGAAAGTAATTAAAAAGGATAAAGGTTGCGTACTTATTTACAGAGGATTGCATTGATTTTTACTTATTTGATCATTATTTTCCGTTTCCCGTTCCCCTTTATAATTTTTTGTTTTTGCTTAAATCTTTTCTCTCGCATTCAGTTTATTGTCAGCCACAGCAGCAAGTCAAAAGCATTTGTAAAACAATTTTCAATTTAATTAAAATCTGTTATTTGACAAATAAATACTTTCAACTTAATATTAAAATCTTTTTTATCCGTTTTATTTATTTTTTGTTTAAAAAAGTTTTCGTACGACTGAATATGAAGCATCCTCTCAGAACTACTATCAAAATACAATATACAGTTTCACTAAATAAATATTTAAATCGTTGATACAATTTTGTAGTTTTTAACAATACCAACTGGTAAATTAAATGTTTTTAACAAGTTAACTTAAACAAAAAAAAAAGAAAAACTTTTGCTTTAAAAAAAAATTTTTCCTTTCGGTTTGAAGTCACGTTTCAATTGTCTTCCCATAAAATTGCAAGTGGGAATGCATGCATGCAGTTTCTAGTTTTTCAATTTCACATATTCACATTTGTTACTTTACGTGCTTATTTGTTATAGTTTCATCCAGTTTTCTATAGCAATTTTTCCAATTTAAGTTTTTCTTTAAAGTCAACATCGATTTACGCTACGTTTGATTCCTTTGAGTAAATCGTAAGTCGGCAGGCACATCCGCTAAGGAAATAGAAAAACTTTTTTTATATATGGAATATATTATATCAACGTACTGTATATTTATGAAGTAACTGAAGTAATACTGAAGTTTTAAAATAAAGAAAAAGTTTTTTCTGAATACAAAAATATATATAAATAAATTTCATTGTCGTTTCAGTGGCATTTTTTATTAGAGTTACTACAGTTTGGTACTACTTTCTTCAATTCTAACACAAACTTTTATATATATAATAAAAATATTTTAAAATAATATTTATGTTTTTTTTATTGTTGAAATTTTTTATACAATATTCTTTCGACGTCACTCCATTCCACAGCGACGTTGCCGATTCATCACCAATTTATCATTTATACCACTGAAAGTAACACATTTGTATATAATTGATCCAGATATATAAAAGGCAGCAATGACTCTCTTAACAGATTGTAGAAACCAGCAACATTAAATTCTTTCATAACCTAGCAGACTGCAAATATACGTAGCTATAGATGTGTTTTCTACAAAATATAATGTAGAATTTTAAAACCAACAATATTATAAAATAGAATCACTTCATGATATGTAAGAGCAGTATGTTAGTTGACAGCGTTCTTTAGAAAAAAATTCAGCAATCTCACTGAGTCTTGCCCCTTAAGGGTATTAATCTTATAATAGATTTGTTGTGGGATCGCAGCCGATAAGGGAACCATACTACAAAATTGAATCTCCCTTTTTAACATTCCTGTCGTAGTTGTATGGTGAACGATTAAATTACTTCACATCTGCTTTTTTACTGCCTGCCACAAGCGCGGCCGATCGACTATGCTAGGGGCTACCTTTTTTGAGCATCATGACCAGCTCCAGAACCTCCCTCTAAACAGCATTTTAAGCTTCTCGAAATAACATTGTTGTTGTTTCACATGTTTTCTTTGATAAGATGCGAGTATTTTTTTGCTGCTCTGAAAGAAGAAATTACCGCTATTATTAGTTTTAGAAAAGTAATAGATATATGTCTTAAAAGATTTGTGTTAATTCAGTTCAACTGGTTCAGTTTCAGTAGCAATTTTAAGTGTATAATAAAAACATAACTTTATATTAAATATTTCATACAAATAATTCTTTTATAATTTGGTACTACTAAAATAAGTAAAAAAATATTAAGTATTAAGTAAAAAAAAAAAATTTTTAATTAAAATGTGCAACCTCATCACAGAACACTTCTAGTACAGTTGGCTTATGATCATTTGGCAAACACCTATGAAATTTTTATTAAACTGACTACAGTCGAGTTCCTTATACACTTTACTTAGCTGCATGATAAGAAATCTGAAAGTCAACATAATCGTTGCCACGACTACAAAAGTGACATCAAAAGCTCAAGTTAAAAACTTTTAAAACTGCACATAGAGATATGTGAGTGAGTACCAAAAAAAAAAAATAAAGAAAAAAGAAAGGGTTTTTGGTAAGCCAATTTGTTGGATGTTCTCAACATTTTATGGTTTCAACATTTGTTGCTGGCATTGGCTGTCATTAAAATTCAAACGTGACCCAATTCTTCCAAAAAAGTGGAAGACTCACGGCTTTTTATGTATGCAGGTGACTTTAGTTCGCAATGCACAGTTTCAGCATTTTATATAAAATAATAAATATTTTATGAAACAATATTTTGAAATTGTTAATACAAGGACTATATACCCGTATAAACAACAATTTAAGTGAACAATGCAATTTTTAATATAAAAAATTTTACATAAATTGAAGCATGAAATTAACTTTTTTAATGCATAAATGCACACAGTTAAACACGGCATGCATACCTTTGCAGTGTACAAAATAAGTGTGTGTGTGTGTGTGTGTATGTGTGTGTGTGCTGCGCCAGGATATGAAAATAAAGAAAAGCATTCGGTGGTATTTCACATCAGAAAGTTTCACTTTTTTTTTGTACAGCACAGCTTCGTTAATTAATTAAATATCCATTCTCAATGATATTTACATACACCGGAAAAGGGAAATACATTTTAAATGTATTTCCGTTACGTACATGTATTTACTAAAGTTCCACTTCCGGTTGTGTTATTGTTAAAATCAATACAATACATTTAAATGTTAAACATTTGTAAAATATTTAATTGTACTTTAATTAAATAAAAAAATAAATTTCCAGTTGAATTTAACGGAATTAACACTTTATAAAACGCACAGTGTAAAACCCTTATTAATTTTATTTTTATATAAAATACACAATTTTTCTGTGCTTTGATTATTCACGAATCCACAAAATTATTCACGTATTTACAAAATAATTACTAAAAACTTACAGAGTATAGTATGTTAAAATGCATTTGAAAATAAAACTTGGCATACATATTTCATTATTAAATAAATTTAAAATTTACTTATTAAAAGTTAAAGTACATCTCAGAGATGGAAATGTCCTGCGTACAGATCTAAGTCTAACCAGTATTGTTAGAGACCAATCGGTCTCTGCATGGATCACGATTAACCAATTTACTCTAATTAACGTAAGATAAGATTAAAGTGTTAACGAAAGCTCTCTTAAGCACAAATAATAATTCATTTTGATACCCCGGGTAAAACATTGTTCATACTCCAAAACTGTAGAACCACCTCACATTGAGAAGACGCGATTGAGCAATACATGGAGAAGAGAACCAACCTGACAAATCTAAAAATTTGACTGTTTTTAATTTTAAATAATGGCAGCTCTGTCAAGTAAAAAAGAGGCTCCTAAGATTTTAACTCTTCCCCTAAGCAAAAATAGACACTGACACATAAAATGGAGTACAGTTTCTTCCTATCCTCACAGCCCAAATCCAACAAAAGTCAGAACCAAGTCTTATTGCTTGCTTTGCTAATACGCAGTGATCTATCAATACCGATACCATAGTACTGAGTTGATTTCGTTTTAATTGAAGCACCTGAATTCGGTAAATTTGGTGCATTTTGGACCAGGTGACTCTTATTACCTTATAAGAATCGTCGTCTACCAAGGTTTTCTAAATCATTGAATTTCGAAGTATTTTTGTGATCTTAAATTCATACACATGACAAAATCAAAAATTTAAACTTAAAAAAATTGCGGTAATGAGTCTTAATAAACTTTATTTCAGCTTAGAGTAAAAGTTTAGTGTTAAAAGGAACAAAGAATTGGGTTAAAATTACGAAACCATCCTTGTCAGGAATTCTGTAAAAAGTTTGCTCGCTCAAGTTTGTTGCAGTACAAAGGCGTGCAACAATTGTAAAGTTTCCCTTACTTTATTTACACTAACAAAAAACGTTTAAGAAATGGAAATAATATGGAAACTTAAATGAGGTTGAAGTGCAGAAAAAACTTGGAATAAGATTACATGAAGCATATAAATGCGTCATGTTGCACTTGTTACTGCTATTATTGTTTTTTGTTGTACTCGTATGTGGTAAAATGTTCAGTCTCTAACAATTGAAATAATTTTTTTTTGCTTCTTTCTTTCCCCTTTATGATTAAGAAAAGTGGTGGCATACCATCAGCCTTTTCAGTTATTTCAGAAATTATACCAGCAAAAATGGGGCAAAATCGCTATAAGTTAGTGCAGCAATATTAATAAAACTATTTGGCACTTAGCAGACCTATATTATGTTAGCAGGGTAAAAGATTGTTCAACCAAGCAATGTTGGCAGCCAGCATCATTTGCTACATTATTTTATATATAGACAACGGAGAAAAGGGTGCAGAAATATATAATGCATTTATAGTGCATTATTGGGCACTGAAACGGAAGCAGAAACTGTGCAATCATTACTTTAAGTAGATTAGTTTAAATAGATAATTTTACATAAAAATAAAGTTTGTTCTAATTTAAATGTATGGGTAGACTAGTCTTTATGTAGTTACATTATTGGTATGAATAAAGAAACTGGAAAAAATTGTTTAATTTGAATTTTCATCTCTTTTGATAGAAAATTCTACATTACAATAAATTCGTTAATTATATTTTTATTCAAATAAATTTTTAAAAGTAAAATTTTGCCTTACTTAATTTTGAACTAGTTTAATTTTAACAAGCTTTGGATTTTTAATTAGATCTAATTACCAACAAAATACGTTCAACATCGTTTTAAAAAACTTAAATTAAAAATTTTAAATTCTCTTATATTTACTTGCAAGCCCTAGACTTAAAAAATTAATTCTGATAAATGTCTACTTATAGCTCTTTGATTTGTATAAAGCTTTCGACAGATAAGGCACTTAGAAAAGGAAGTTCCAACACAAAGACATCCAACAATCTATCAAGCATATCATTGAAATATGCATGAGATAATATCTTTAAAGGTTTTATATTTCTGATGAATACATATTTACATTAGACAGTCAGCTATAGTGAAGTCCATCCAGTCTTGCATTTCATTCGGCGCTTTCCTTATAGAACTTCTAATTTCATTTAGAAACTCCAATATTATTATAATAGAATCGGTTCAAGACCATGACGGTAATGAAATGGCTGATTGTTCACATAAAAATAGCGCCAGCATATTCTTACTCACTACAAGCTATTCGAATAATAAACAGGCCATCGTTGAAACAGAGACATGCACATATGATGGTAATAAAATAGCGCATTATTATTTATCTAAAAAAAGGATAAGCTTGCTCTTTGATCCTAAGAATTTACGTGGATTCAAAAGAAACTATATTCTAATAGTTTACAGAAAATCATAGACAAAGAAAATTGCAGACCACTACTATACTATATTGTTAATCAACTTCCAGCAAATCAATTTCTTATCTCAGCAAAGCAATATCAAATAAAGTACTTTCAATAAGCAAGGTACTCTTAAGAATTTTCTGTAGTTACTTTATATACGAGTATTACAAACACGTGAGGTATAACTTAAGTTGAAGTTTTCCCGTACTGTTACAACAATTTCGTGAAACAGACATTAAAAATCACATTAATGCCCTGATATAAATGCCCTGCTTTTTGGAACCAACGATTTCAACACTCTTGTAAACTCCGGAAACCCAAATTGTATAAGATTTATCAAAAGTCTAAACATACAAGGTGAAACATAAAAACTATGTGCAATAGATTTATACAAATCGACCTCTAATAATAATAATTTTATACATATTTTTATGATTTTATGCAATACATATGCAAAAAAGAATTAAAAGAAATTGCTATATAACTACACAAAAAAAATGAATTCAAATATAATAATTGCTAGCTAACAGCACTAAAAAAACAAAAAAGGAGAAATTGTTTTTAATCAACCCCTGTAACTTATGGTAGCGTTTCTATATTATTATTCAATGCCAAATGTAACTATTACGAGCTGTGCCCTTTAATCCCAAAACTAATTTATTGATACTAAATAATTTGTGACTAAAATTTTATTATTACTTTAATAAATTCTTTATTACTTTATTCTTCTTTGTATCTTGTATCTAAGTATCTTTTTACATCAGCATACAATTTTTATTACTAGAAACAAAAAAATTGCTATATAGCTTCACCGTATGTTATCTGAGCAACATACTATGCAACATATTGTTTTTGTTGTCAATAAAATTTATGAATGCCATGAAAAACTAACAACAATAATACAATAGAAGTTAAATAAAACTTACTTTACCGCCATTTTTAATGCTTTTAAATGCACTTTCAAAGCATTTTGTTGCTATAATATCCTCGCGAGTAATAAAATGCACTTTTGCTACTGCTGTGCAAAACTAGCGCTGTTGCTGATGCCATTATTGCAACATGTTATGCTGGAAGATAAATGTGACAAAATGTTGCTGTAAATTTTCTAAGAGACAACAGCTTTTAACAACAATTACACTAAAAATATAGTAAATGCTACAAATTTAGTAGCGAAACTATTTTCCTTTTAATAGTGGTAATGATAGTTAATCATAGAAACTGTTGTCCTGTGAAAAAAATACAATGGATGTATTTTATTCTATCCAATCATATTTTAATCGTAACACTGTAAACGTTATTTGTTGTTTAATTTAAACTATATGATTAAGGTCGATCGAATCTTATCGATGGGAAGTACAAACCCTATTAATATCTCTTACTGTACTTTGTTCTCAAATGGTTTTCTAAACACGAAAGTATGAAAATGGTATTCCTATACTAGTTGGATTATTCTATCTAGATTCTAATATTCTAGAAAACTAGTAGTTGATGGTTTATTCAATTAAGAATTGTGTTTTCTTAGACAGTCTGATTTGTGTGTCCGCCACTACAACAGATCAAGTACAAAAGTAATTCCACGCAGATCGTCTCATGAATACCTTGCGTTAATTCTAGGCTATTGTTATTAGATGTTCCTCTCTTAGTGTTTTGGCTTGAAGCTCTTAGAACAGAGAGCTTGAAAAGAATAACAAATAAATCTGCTGTGTTTTGCATGAACCACCTATTGATAATAAAAAAAGTTAATTGTAGTATTCCTGTTTTTAAAAAATAATTAATTGTTGAAGTTAATTTTCAAAAATGAAATTTAGTATTTATAAGATTTATTTCTTAACTTTCCGTCTACAACGTCTTTCCATCACACTTCCTTAGTTACTATTGGCTGTACAAGCTTAAGATGACGTTATGAGGTTTAGACACCACATGTATTAAATTGAGATTAGAGACATTTAGTGTATATTTAGTGTATATACATTTAGTGTATTTTACTTCACTTTCTTACTTTCCATCTACAACATCTTTCCTTCATATTTCCTTAGTTTCTACTGTCTGTACCAATTAAGGTAACGTTAACAGTTCTGGACCTCACATATATTAGATTGGCTCTTTTCGTGTTTCTTCCTTAAGCTAAATAAAAATTAAAGAAAAATGTCACGTATTTCTTTATATATCTAAATTTATTAATAAATATATATATGTGCTTTACATTAAAAGGATAAAATATCATAAAATGAAAAATATTTTCTAAACAAAAGCGATACGTAAGGGTTAAGACTGGTAATGGGTCTCATACCATGTATGATATACATATTATTTTGATATATATAATTTCTATTGTTTTCAATTTTTGTATTTGGCTAAACCTCTTGCAAAATAAATAAATAAAAATTTTATTAAAAAAGTAACGAATACATATCATATTTTTAAATTAAAATTTTGTCAAAAATTCTTTTAAATGTTGTCATTTTATTACGTCTCGTTTGAAATTTAGTGCTACTCATACGTCCTGATGTACTTATTTCAGTTTAAATTATTCAAATTTATATATAATAAGAATTTTCATATACAAATATCAACATTCGTTTAGTTTTCCTGATGAAATGAAGCAGAAAATGTATTTTAATGGTAATCATAACAAAATTCAACTTCAATGATTTGTTAAAATTCCTATTGAAAACCATATATTTATGGTTTTTCGTATATATAAAATACAGCGTGCTCATGTTTACTGAATATCTGTTAGTATATATTTTAATTTATTGTGACATAATTTCCAACAAAAATTCATAGAACGTATAAGGCAACACAAAGTTCCAAAAAAGTTTAAATTGCACCCTGTATAGTTTACTTATTTTCCCAAATATTAAAAACGAAATTCAAATCACGTATTCTCTGAGTATTCAAAGGTATAACAAATTTTCACATTAACAAAATTTCAAGTAGAAATTATTGAATTCATTCAGTTGAACTTTTCAAAACAAATATATGCAAATCTCTGTTTGTCAGCAAAAGTTTTGAAATGTTAAAATAATTATTATTTTAAAATAAATATTTAGTATGAAATTATGGTTCATTGAATTTCTTTATACGTAAAATATACTAATTATTTATTAAAAGGACCATAATTATAAAATAATATTGTCTTTGCTTTATTCTAGTATAATAAAATGTTTATTTATTTAGTAATATTTTACTCATGTTGTTGAAATAAATTAAAGAAAAACATTAGTCTATTTTCTATTTTAATTCCAAAATATATGTGGCATTTTATAGTTAATATATTCTATAGTATTTCTCTATAGCATAAAGCATAAATTAAGCAAAACAATAAGAATTATTATCAAAATAATATATCATAAATAGTTTGAGGCCCATTACCAACCAGTCTTAACCCTTACATATCGCTTTTGTTTAGAAAATATTTTTCATTTTATGACATTTGGTCCTCTTAATGTATGGTTTATATTAAGAGTGAATAAACAAAAATACAAGTAAGGAACATATATAATGTTTCATTTGGAAACTGAAACTACAGACAAACAAACAAAGTAGAGTAGAGTAAAGTCGAAATGTAAAAGGACGACATAAATTTCTGTTATACAAAATTTTGTTTGTGGTTTCTTAAATAATTTCAAATTAAAACAATAGAGAAACATGAATTGGTTTTTTCTCTACAAAAATATTTAATAATAAGTTTGTGTATCTCATCCACTATAGAAGTCAGTATTTTGAATTTGCTTCCATTTTTTTCTTCTGAACAATCATTTGTTAAAGTCAAGGACATTTCGGTAGTGCGTATGCCATTTACTGAAACCACAATTCCCATAACTTGCAACTCATCCAAGTACAAATTCCGTAGAATACAACAAAGATATTCCATTTGTTTTTATGTGCACTGCCGGGAATTTTAAATTCGCATTAGCATGTACGGAAATTAAAAGGATGTGGCTTTCTTTACTACCAAAAAAAAA
>NW_024032508.1:0-10130 GCF_002237135.1 Teleopsis dalmanni
AGAATGCTAGAGATGCTTTTAAAAACCTGAAAAATAGTTTAGTGTCTGCACCAGTGCTGACCAATCCAAATTTTGAACGTCATTTTTATATCCAATGTGATGCTTCCAGTGATGGCGTGGGAGGGGTTTTATTTCAAGTAGATGAGTTAGGAAATGAGAGACCAATCGCATACATGTCAGCTAAACTAAACAAGGCACAGCGAAATTACAGCGTCACAAAGTTGGAATGTTATGCAGCAGTTTTGAGTGTGTAGAAGGATTACCGTTCACCATAATAACAGATCATGCTAGTTTGAAATGGCTTATGAATCAGAAAGATTTATCCGGCCGACTGGCCCGATGGAGTCTTAAACTACAAGGTTTTCATTTTGAAGTAGAACATCGAAAAGGCTCACAAAATGTTGTTCCAGATGCGCTATCACGGATGTTTGTGGAAGAACTTCGTTTGGAATCACGGCAGCTTGATGTTGATCTCAAGTCAGAATTTTTCTTAACTGAGGAATATCAAAAACTTTTAAAAACCATTGAAGAAGGGCAGAACAAACTACCTGCTCTGTGTATATCTGACGGTTATGTATATAAGAGAACCGAATTTAGAAACGGTAACTTAAATGAGGAAGATGCAACCTGGAAGTTGTGGGTGCCGACAGAATTGCGTAAACAACTTTTACAGAGGGTGCATGCATCCCCTTCAGCATGTCACGGAGGAATTCATAAGACGTTGTCAAGATTGAGAGTGCGATATTTCTGGCCAGGTATGGTAAGTGACGTATATGCATTTGTAAAAACATGTGATACCTGTAATACATCGAAAGCTACTAATAGAATGCAACGGCCCATGATGGGTAAACAATTTATTACGGAAAAACCTTTCCAACGTCTTTACATTGATTTTATGGGACCATATCCTAGGTCAAAGGAAGGGAGCACAGTATTATTTGTCTGTTTAGATCATTTTTCTAAATATGTCTTTCTAAAACCAATGAGAGCAGCCACAGCTTCAAATGTTGTGAAATACTTGGAGAAAGATGTGTTTCACATGTTTGGAGTGCCAGAGTATGTTCATTCCGATAATGGTAAGCAATTTGTAGCTGAAACGTTCAAGGTATTCTTAGATAAATATGGAGTAAACCACATTAGAACAGGGGTGTACTCACCTCAAGCGAATGCGGCAGAGAGAGTAAATCGATCCATATTACAAATCATCCGAGCATATGTAAGTGATAACCAGAAAAATTGGGACCAGTGTGTGAGTGATGCAGCATTCGCGATAAGAAGTGTTACGCACGGTGCTACGAGAGTGTCGCCTTATTTAGCGGTATTTGGATCACATATGGTACAGCACGGGGATACTTATAAAATTGATCGGAAGTTAGCAACGCTTCAGACTGGAGAATCTAATATACTACAGGGATCTGACAAACATCAAATTATACGTGAGAAGCTAACCGCTCAATTGAAACTGGCTCATGATAAAGCAGAACAAATATATAATAGTAGAACGCGTCAAAAACTGGTGCAATTTAAGGAAGGACAAGTGGTGTACCGCCGGAATTTCAAGCAAAGCAATCAAAGTGAAGGATATAATGCTAAGCTGGGAAAGAAAAACGTAAAATGTATAGTTATAAAATCGATTGGAAATGCTCTTTATGAATTAGGCAATATGCACGGAAAAAAAATTGGAGTTTTTCATGCGAAAGATATGTTTTGTATATAAA
Source organism: Teleopsis dalmanni (assembly GCF_002237135.1). Lineage (NCBI taxonomy): Eukaryota > Metazoa > Arthropoda > Insecta > Diptera > Diopsidae > Teleopsis > Teleopsis dalmanni. The sequence continues at coordinate 1,719 of NW_024032508.1, forward strand.
TATACGAATTTTATTTTTTTGTTTTTTGTTTAAGACTTTTGTTTTACCTGTGTTTTTTTTTTGCATTATTAAATAATGAAGAGAAAAGGAATATAGTAATGAATATGTAAAGCGTTCAATAACTCAGTCGGTAGAGCATGAGACTCTAACATAGGGCGTGGGTCGAAGCCACACGTTGGGCACAAAAATACAAATAAATTCAACTAAGAAAAAAAAATAAAAGAGAGCCTACATGTAAATTTCTTACGAGTGTGTTCCATGTTGCAGGCAACATCGACACGATCGATCCTGTTATGTAGGCCTGTTTGAAAATTAAGGCATTATTAAAGTAGGATTACTTAATATGGTCAGACATTACCTCGGGTCTCCTGCGGCATCCAGGGGTATTCGGTGTAGCGACTGCCTCCATCACTCATTGTAATTTAGAATTCACTGTAGTATTTACGTAGTATTCCTTATTATTACACACACTTCTAATTAATTAGAAGAATTATTAATTTAATTGACTACACACACTTCACGATAAGAATATCACCAAAATTATGTTTAAAAGAAAAAAATTATTTTTCTTTTTTTTTGATAAAGAAATTCAACGTGCATTGCGCGCACGCTATCAATTAAAAAAAAAAAAAATAATAGAAGTAAACAAAGTAGTAATTAAGGAAGGCGAAAAGTAAAGCTTTTAGTTTCGAGTCTTGTTTATTTTGTTCAATATCGGTAGGGCGAATTTCACTAAAGCTCCAATAAAGTTTGACTTAGTCATAACAATATAGTATTGCCAAGTAAAAATAATACATTGATACACTTAAGACAAATTTTAGCTTTATTGGAAGGAAAAAATAAAGTAAGCTTTCTTAGAGGTCATCACCCTCAAACAAATAAATAAGCACAAAACAAAAACCAGCAAAGCCAACTAGGAGAGTGGTGAAAAATTTCCAAGAGCGTTATACGGTAAACAAAGAGTTAACAGGATCACTAACGTGGCAGGAAGATTTTCAGTTAGACAAACTGACTATAAAATAGCCAGCGGAAGCTTGTTTCGGTCTCTTTTTTTTGTATTTTTCGAGTACGGCAAGTGGTGCATTTCGGATCATTAAAAACCGATAAAAGAAAATTTTAAGACAGTTTATTAAAAGTGAATAAAGACTAAAAATTATTTAAAATTTTTATTATAAAAATTTATTAAAAACGAATAAAGATTAAAAACTATTTAAAATTTGTTGTGTTCTAAAAATTTATTAAAAGTGCGTAAAGACACAAAGATTTAACAAAAATTCGTTTTTATTCTAAAAATTTATTAAAAGTGCGTAAAGACACAAAGAGTTAACAAAAATTCGTTTTATTCTAAAAATTTATTAAAAGTGCTTAAAACACAAAGATTTAACAAAAATTCATTTTATTCTAAAAATTTATTAAAAGTGCGTAAAGACACAAAGAGTTAACAAAAATTCGTTTTATTCTAAAAATTTATTAAAAGTGCTTAAAACACAAAGATTTAACAAAAATTCATTTTATTCTAAAAATTTATTAAAAGTGCGTAAAGACACAAAGATTTAACAAAAATTCGTTTTTATTCTAAAAATTTATTAAAAGTGCATAAAAACACAAAGATTTAACGAGAATTTGCTTTTACAAATTAACTAAAATTTTTAATAAAAACTATCAGAAGTGGTTAAAGTCGAGAAATAGCCAAATATATAACAAAAATTGTTTAAAATTAGTAAAAATTGGAATTTAAAAGAAATTACAGCCAATAAGTACAATTAATTTAATCATCAGGCGAGAAAAGACTACGCGAAGATTTGAAATTCCACCGCATAAATTAAGAAAAAAAAAAAATCATCATATCCAACCTCTAACGGACATAAAAGGAAATAACGGAAACTGAGAACGGTAACGGCAGCAGGATCCACCGTTAGGATACAACGGTGGCCAGGTATTCCAGCTCTTAAGGACACAGCTTGAATATAGAAACAAAAAGAACTTTAAAGCATCGAATTGCATAATTTTCAATTTTTTTTATTATTAAATTTATTTTTTTTATCTATTATCTATTTTATATTAAATCATTATATTTTTTTTTTTGTGTTGCTCTTTGATCATTTAAAAGAATAGATAGTTAATGCCAAACTGATTTGAGTGACTTGATTATTACAATAATTTTTTTTTGCGTCACTCCCAGGAATTATACATATTGTATACATATTGAATTATACATATTGTACCAAAGTGATAGAAATATCAGAACAGAAAAAAAAAAAAAGAAAAGAAAAAGAAAATCCTTTATAATCACCAATATATATATTTATTTCTTTACTTATTTGTTTGTAGTTTGTAATTTATAGCTAGATCAGCGGTGGCTGGAGTGACGTCATTTCTGCGGCTGTAAGGTAAGCTATGTGAGCAAATAGCAAATTTAAATGCGGTAGCTAAGTTTCACTGCTAAAAATTAAATGTTTTTTTATAATTGATTTTTTTTTTTTTGGTGGTTTTTTTATTTTTGTTATTAGTGCTACAATTTTTTTTTTTGGTTTTTTTTCTCTTAAAATCTGTAGTCTCACTGATATTGTTCCTACGTTGATTAAATAATAATATTCCGGAGTAATCACTGGACTTCTTTTGGTTTTAATTTTATTCAATTTTTTTTTTCTTTCTGTTCTATTCAATTGTTTGCCCTTTGGTTAGGGAGTTTTTTTTTATATATATTGTTTTTTTTTTTGAAAAGAAATGAATGAAACCGTATAATCACGGTATGTTTAGTATATGATTATTAATAGAAACATGTATATAAATTAAAGATATTTTTGAAGAATGTAAATATATATATACGCAGAAATATTGTGTAAAATTGTTAATACTAGTTAGAATTCATAAATATTGATAAAAGAAAAAGAAAATATGTGTAAATTAAATTCATTGTGGAATAATATGAATATTTATATAGGTGTAAACATTTTATAAGATCTGTTTAATAATTTTCAAATCATACTTTAAGTTGTATAAAACAATTTTTATATTTTTTATTTTTATATTTAGTAAATATAAAAAAAATAAAGACAAAAAAAAAAAATTTACAAGTATATATTGTTTTTGGATTATTTATAATTTTTTTTTATTTTTCTTGATGAGTTCATTATGAGATCTTGAATTTATATAACGGGGTGGTGTTAGTTTGGTGTTTCCATCATTTTTTCTAAGGCAGGGATTCCTTAAAAAAGAGAAAAAAATTTGTAGTCATTTATTTGTTAAAAATGAAACGTTTCACGAACAGCAATCAAGCCCTACCAGATGTGTTACCAGTGTTTCCCACTTTTGAGGAAACCAGTACAATACAGGCTGGCAAGGCTAAAAACGTCGAATGGGATATGGAGGAGGCCACCATAGCTGAAGCAAAAGCCGTAGGGTTGCCCAGAGGTGGAACTTGCGACTTGGGAGTAAGCCTGGCATATACTGAGCTTCCTAAGGCAGCTGCAGTAGTAGTAACTATCAAAGGCAAGACGCTGCCCATACTGTTCGATGAGGACTTTTTTAAGTTGAGGAAACTCAAATAAATTATAGTAATTTGAGTTATATATTATTTTTTTTTTTCTTCTCGTCTGTGGAAATATTGAAGTAATGTACGTCAAGTAAATGAATTAATTAAATAATAGTTTTTTTGTTATCATTGAGATAATTAATGGATTTGGATTAAGGTGTAAAAATAATAATCATTATTTGAATATTAGTATAGGAATACAAATAAGGATAGAAATGAAATATTAATGAAGGATGGATAGGTTTAATTAGTTAGAATAAGAATTAAAAGAACATGGCACGAATTATTTTTTTTTGTTGTTGTCTACGGTGTAGCCTCAGTTGCTAAGAACCCCACCCCAACACCGGCGAGCATACCGGGCTAGCCACCGTGCCATGAGCGGCTTCTGAGGACACTAAGTTAAACAACAGGTGGACACAACAAATGGCGCCCAACGTACAAATGGCGCCCAACGAAAGACGAAACAACGACAGGACGAAGATGACAGAAATCAACAATGGACATAAAGACGGACGGAGTGCATGTCTAGTTGGTCGCTCAACAAATGACACCAACGAACAATGAAAGCAACGAACGACGAAACATCAATGAACGAAGAACGGAAGGAGAGACAACGACGAGACCATGGAGTTACAACCGAATGGACAAGACCAACGAAGATTTGAGAACGGAAGACTTTTATACTCGAGCAGACTCTAAGTAGTATAACGTTATATGGAAAGAATAGGAGATTCATTTATTGCTTCTGAAGATAGTACAAAGTTGCTGTTTTTTTTTGTGTAGTTGAATTCACACTAGTCAACATAGTTAGCTTTAATCCGGTGGGTTAAATGTTTAGCGCCTGACTTGCCTTGGTTCGTTACGACGAGATAGGTATTGCAATGTTAGATTAGTCTGAGTTTTTTTTTTGTTTTGAGGTTCCTCGATGCTGAATTCATTTGGTATAGAGTTTCGTCCTCGATTTAGGAATTGTTTCAGAAGTATGGAGTTTTTGAATGAATGAGACGCGTTTAACCAAATTCCAACGTGATACACACAGACAGCATTAACGGATAGACCAATTTACGACAACGAGTTAATGAAAACGTGAAGACGGTTAAATACAACTAGTATCGATTCAATGAAAGACAGAATGTAACATTTGTATTGGGAGATGGAAGAGAGAGATGGCGGTTTTCAATTTATGGTATTTTTTGTGATTGTTTTTTTTTACAAATTTTTTTGCTTTACTGCGCGGTTGACCTCTTAATCCGGTGGACTGAGAGCTTAACATCCGTCTTGCCTGTACTCTGTTAATAAAGGTTAGGTATTGCGGCGTAGTATAATGATGTTGTTTTGCTTCTTCTAATAGCTTTAGAGGTTCCTTCAGGTAGAATTCGTTCAACGTGAAGTTTTGTCCTCTTTGCAGTTAGATTTAGTTGAAGTAATTTCGTTTTATATTGCTTAAATGAGGTTCCTTCACACAGAACCGCGGGTGTGTGAAGTTGATTGCTCATTGTAAGCTGAGTAAGTGTAAGTGTGGAAGAATCACGGATTACACATTTACTCGCTGGGTTTAAGGTTCCTTTACACAGCAGCAGTGCGGTATGAAGTTGTCCTTGATCCAAGGTTTTTTTTGTTGTTTGTTTTGTGAATTCGGTTGGTAGTTTGATCTGTATTGTAAACCATCGTCTTTATCATATCTCTTACACAGCGAGAAAGAAGAAAAAAAAAAACCTGCCTTAGGTGAAATGGTGTGGCCACAACACTGAAACACCCCCCGGAACTTTAATCAATATCGAATTTAGAATTCAGTCAAATTATTTTAGTGAAATAATTTGACTTATACAATAAGTAAACGAGTAATTCACAATTGTTACAATAATTAGTAAGCAGAGAATTGCTAATTGTATAATTTGTTTTGGGTGAATATTTCATACCTCAAGTCACTTGAAAAAAAAAAAAAAAGGAAAAATTTATTTGTTTTATCTTGTACTTTGAGATAGTTACAACCTGTATGGACAGGCCGGTAATTAGAAGCATATCCAGAGCAATTGTGGGTAGACACAGACCGAATATTATAGAGCCAATTGCTGAAAATAGTAATTCCGATAGATCACTTAGCTTTAATTCGCAAATCGATCTAATACATCTGGACAGTCCGTTCACTATGGAAGGGAGAAACAATAGTACCCAAGGAGCACAAGCTTTGGAGCCGACAGTGGACACGGAGCAGCTCAATAGGATGATGGGCATGATGATGCAGCAACACGAATATGTGACAAACTGTATGAGTGAGATGAGAACAGAAATAGGCACACTACGCAACCAGTCCCGGATGGCAGAGGCACCCGTCATGGAACCGCATTTGCCACGCCGGAGTGTCTCAAGAACACCCAGAATGTCAACCCAAAAACCGGGGGTATCCAGCGAAGAAGCTAGGCTGAACAAAACCTTACGAGGAGCATATCCAAGAACACAAGGACTAAAAAACCGGCGAGAGTCAATGCTGTTTGAAGAAGATGAACACATGCCCAGAAGAGACATCAATTTGGGAAGATGGCATATCAAATTTGACGGCACTGCTAAAGAGATGACGGTGGAAAGCTTCATTTTTAGGATTGAGCGTATGCGTGAGCAGTATGAAGTGCCGTATCATCAACTGTTGACAGATTTCCATTGTTTAGTAACTGGTCCAGCTCTAAAGTGGTTTTGGCAGGTACTGGAAGATTATGCTGGAGACAACACATTCGATTATTTTCAATTAAAAAAAGAACTGTTAGAGCAATTTAGATCATCCGAAAGTGATTATGAGATCATTCGGGAAATAGTGGACCGAAACAACAGATCGGAGAAAGCTTTGACCAGTTTTATGCAGATATTCACAATTTGACATTTAAATTAAGAAGGAAAATGCCGGAGAGAGAGTTGGCCTCGATTATTAAAAATAACATAAAGCCCAATTTAGCAACTTTAATATTTGCAGCTTCATTTCAAAGTCTGGCGGAGTTAAAAAGAGAATGTATACGTGCTGAGAAAATGTTGAAGGAGAGTAAGTCCAAGTACAGGACCGTGAGCGAAATTCAGCCATCGGTCTTAATACCAGATGAACAATATGACCCACCTATATGGGATATTGAGGCTTTTGGGACCTCACCTGTAAAGAATATGGGCCACTATGCAAACCAGCCTGGTTCTGGAAAATCCAATATTGATAGAAATCTTAAGCAAAAACCTGGAACCAATGCACCAACCTTATGTCCTTCTCCATTTCATCTGAATTTATGCTTTTCCTGTGGAATGCCAGGTGACTTTTATGACATCACACCAGAGCTCAGAGATGATCAAATTTGTAAGTCATTATTCCACAAAATGTCCTGTTTTTTGTGCAAAACAAACAGTTCATATTGTAGATTCTCAGCAAGTGCGGGAAACTCGAAGGGGGCAAAGCCAACCGGGGGTCTATGCCGCCAGGAGCAGCGCCCGGAACACCAACCAAAATACTAAAAAGACCGCAATCAACACATCCATCGGAAAACTTAGACGTGAAAAGACAAGACATGAAGACTTTGCATCAACGAAAAATAGAATACGAAGCATTACGCAGTCGGCTATTCAACGAAGAAATAATGAAGAAAGTGGAGTTGGAAGCTAACCGAAAATTTCGTAAGATTATGCGAATGAGGAATAAAAGACGTTTGTTGAAGACATGTTTAAAAAAAATGGTGGACACCATAGTGTCAGTGAAGGGCGACAATAGAATGTATGTGAGGACGAAAGTAAGCGGAACGGAAGTACTAGCTCTATTGGACTCTGGTGCAAGTGCAAATTGTATTGGTAGAAACGCGTTAGAATTTTTGAAAGATCAATCACAGCGAATGATTGCAGTTAAAGGCAAACATGTGAAAACTGCCAACGGGGAAGAAACTCCAATAGTAGGAGTGATATCCTTAGAAGTGCAATGGGAAGGTGAGAAAAAGTTTTTGGATTTTTTAGTTGTCCCTTCTTTGCAACAGGAGTTCTACTTCGGTATTGACTTCTGGAAAACCTTTCAGATACCCCTATTGAGTAGAAACTGTAAAGTAGAAGAATTAGTACCGACCGAAACAGACCTCCAAGTGACGTCGAACCCTCATGAATTAACAGAACCACAGCAAATAGCTTTAGCACAAATAGTTAAAAAATTCCCATCATGTAATGAGTTAGGTTTAGGGAGTACTACGGTAGAAAAACATGTCCTAGAAGTCATTGATGAACATTTACCAGTCAAACAAAGACATTACCCAATTTCTCCGGCTATACAGAAACTCATGTATGGTGAATTAGATAGGATGCTTAGCTTAGGAGTGATTGAAGAGAGTAATAGTAGCTGGAATTCTCCTGTAACTCTGGTAATTAAAGGCACTAAGAATAGGCTATGTTTGGACGCGCGAAAAGTTAATGAACGCACAATTAAGGATGCATATCCGTTGCCACATATCGAAGGGATGTTGAGTAGGCTTCAGGACACTCGATATATTTCAGCGATTGACTTAAAGGACGCTTTCTGGCAAATTCCACTAGAGGAAAAGTCTAGAGAAAAACAGCATTCACTGTGCCAGGTAGGCCGCTCTATCAATTTACCGTCATGCCGTTCGGATTGTGCAATGCAGCTCAACGAATGTGTAGGTTAATGGATAAGGTGATCCCAGCAAGGCTCAGAGAACGCGTGTTTGTCTATTTAGATGAATTGTTAGTGTGCTCCCCTGATTTTGATGGTCATTTAATACTCCTTAAGCAAGTTGCTGATTGTCTGAATAGCGCAAATCTTACTGTGAATGTAGAGAAAAGTAAATTCTGTTACAGAGAGGTGAAATATTTAGGCTATGTGGTAGGAAATGGCAGCATAAGTACTGATC
>NW_024032509.1:0-10129 GCF_002237135.1 Teleopsis dalmanni
AGAGCGTAACAACCTGTCGAAATTTGAAAATGCTACACAAAGTTTACTCGTACATTTTATTTCAAGTAAAATTTGAGTGATGTGTGAATCAGCTGATTTGGTTAGAATTTAAATTTTTGTGTTTCTTATTTGCGTGGCACTGGTGTGCTCACCAGATTTTACACAAACCTGTTTTATGAAAATCTGCATAATGAGCGAAATTTGGCACGCTCTCAGTTTGTGTTACGCTCTCAATTTGTACTTTACTTGTGTTTTACCTGAATTTTACTACGATTAGCTCGTGAAACAGACCTAAAATGTTTACGCAATGCTTAAAAGTGATGTTTCTTACTAAAAGTGATGATAAACTGCTTTTAGTAAGCTAAAAGTGCTTTTAAGTAGTTTTAAAATCGATTTTAAGAACCTTAAAACAAATTTTAAGGTTCGCATAAACGTGATGATCGAGTTAAATATAAAGGAATTGTTAACACAATAAGTAATTTCTTGGAATATTGAAATTACATCCTCATTGATTTGATGTTTTCTTGAAAACGAAACAGTCTTGCCGAAGTACACATAGCTGTAAAGGTTAGAACCAATTGAACATTAAATTAATTGTGTTCAATGGAATAAGCTGACACATTCTTATATGGCGCTTACATTGGCCGAAAATGGCTCATTTTGAATGAGCCATTTGAAAGTGTTTACATTCGTTGTAATTCGTTTGTTCTCATTTCAAACAGCTGATTTTTCAACTTGCTTGTTGATTTGATTTTTGGCCTGTGCCAAAAAAATATTGCATGAAGGTTAAATATGCTTTCAAACCTTACAATACAAAACTTAAAACATATTTTTAACTTTGATTAATTACTTTTTGGGAAGTAGAAGTTCTAAAAAGAGGTACATCGTTTTCAAGAAAATGCAACCACCAAGCATTTGTTTACCTTTTTTTGTAAATATGTCAAAAACAGCTTTCTCAAACTGTCAAAATGCCATGAAAAGCTTTTATTGAGGGTATGTTCAATGGATTCATTTGCATTTGGAACATATGTGGAATGCATTCGAACGTCTTTCGTACAGAATGTGAGAAAATTGCTCATTTTCGCGCTTGAAATTTTGTATACAAGAATGAGCCATTCGCTACTCATTTTCGATTTATAACCAAAATGAGCCATTTTCGGCCAATGCGAACGCCATATTACTTTAAAGAAACAATTATTGATTCGAGGCGAACGTAAATGATTGAAAACAGAAAAAGTAAATAATGATGACAAAGTGTTACCCAATATAACATAAATACACAAACAACACTAGTTGAATGCGATCATCAAAAGTTTACACACAAAGAAATGGAATGCAATTGCTTAATGTTGGTATCAGCTGGTATAAAACTTTTCATACCTTTACGTCCAACACCCAAACTTGATCGATTCTTGTGTTTCCCCCTATTTGGATGAATAATCGAATATATTACTTTTCATAAGGTAGAATGGATCAGTTGATTTCCTACTGAATAAGCGGTGAATTAATTTTTAAATTTAGTTAAAAATCGATTTTATTTAATAAATTATTGGTAGAAAAACAAAACAAGAATAAAGACTTAGTTAATTTATTGAAATTAGATTGACCATATAACGCTGTTTCGAGTATTGCCAAGTACTCATCATTAGTATAAACTTTTAAAATTTAAATTTTAAATTTAAATATTTATATGCTTCTGTATTTGAAAAAAAAATATTTTTTAAATGCTTAATTCAAATATCCATAAATTTCACAGTACGACATGAATACCGAACCATATCACTTTTCATTTTCTTACGATTTTCATACGAAAATACCAGGCTCTGCATGTCATGGATATGGGTTGACAGATAAAAGTAGATGCATTATGACCAGTGGAGATATACACAAAAACTGATAAACTGATAAAACCTTCAACGAACTACGGCATTTAACCAGAAACAGAAACAGAGACAACTGGAGGCTCTATATAAATCCTTTATGTTTCTGATGGAATACGACTTATATATATATACTAAGAAAGATCAGCTGCTAAGTTTTATGAAACAATATATCAATTCATGAAAAACAATTGTAATTATCTGTTCCTTAAATCAAAAGAGCGATATGATTTGGAATTAAATTTTATAATTAACGACTTAAAAAAACGTCCATATGGTGTGAACAAAACTGGACTCCAGAGTAACAGTGGTATTAATGTTATTGTGCCCCAAGTACAAACATTATTTTATGCGCATTTGTCTCAAGGAGTTTCACCAAATTATTTTAATGAAATTACACATAGAATTCAAAGTTCCATTGTTCTGTTAACATCAAATAAGATATCATGAAATCAATTAAGGCTAGAGATAGAAAAGTTAAATATGTTTCAAATTTTGTACTAGAACTGAATTTGTACTAGAGTTTTGTTTGTAATTTTATCTGTCAGAAATTTATCTGTCGATTTTGCATTGAAAGCAACAATAATTGACACCTAAAATAACAAACATGACAGCTAAAATTACAAACAAAGCTCTCCGGTGAATCAAGTATTAGTTTCAGTTATAGCGACATCTTCAGCTACAAATATTATTCGCAACATTAATTTTCAATGTGTTTAAACTTTGTTTTTGATTAGGCAGTTAGTGGTATTGAAATCTAGTATTGGTGTCATATAGTCTGTAGCAGAGTCCAGACACGCCATGACTGAGCCATAACCCCTGCTTCTAATCTCCTTCAAAATTGTACGGTGTCTTTAGTTAGCTGGTTTCTACATCTTAGACTTCCGAAGCCTAAGAGCACTTTTGGCAGCACAGCCTTGAATAAACACCCACAGTGGTAGGAGATGTAGTATTACATTTAGACCTTCTTTAGGCATACTATTGATTGCTCCGGTTATACCTAAGCAAGCCAATCTTTGTGTTTTTCCGATGCGGGTTAGATTGCATTTTTTGTCCAACGCCTTCCACCAGTCAAGAGACCCATAGGTAATGATAGGCCTGATGATCGTCGTGTACATTCGGTATACTACGTACGGTGACAATCCCCATCGCTTCTCAAAGGTCTTTTTGCAGATATAGTATGCAGCTAGTCCTTTCCTAGTTCTCTCCTCAATATTCCTCCTCCAATTTAGTTTGGAATCAAGGACAACGCCAAGATATTTGGCTTCCAAAGAAAGATTCAGTATAATTCCATCCACTCTGGGTAAGGTGAAAGTAGGTATTTTTGTTTTCCGTGTGAACAGGACAAGTTCTGTCTTAGTAGGATTAACCCCTAAGCCATTATTTTTAGCCCACCTGGAGATTTCACCAAGTGCCGATTCCATGAGCTCACTTATCGTTGACAAGTATTCGCCTGAGATTAAGATGGCGAAGAAGAAGATTAAGATTTCGTCGACTACCAAGAGCCAGAAAAGGGGTGATAATACTCCTCCCTGTGGTGTGCCCCTTGTAGTCCTCCTGGCCACGGAGCCCGTTCCCATATTAGCGTTGATGACCCTGCTTTCAAGCATTTAGCCAATCCATGCTACTATGAAATCCTTGACTCCATTCTTTCTAAGCGCCTTTCGAATCGCGTTCGTGTTTACGTTATTGAAAGCTCCGTCGATGTCAAGGAATCCAGCCAAGGTGTACTCCTTTAGCTCTTTCAATAGTGATCTTTCAATAGTGCCAACCACTTCGTGGAGAGCACTTTCTACCGACATACCCTTACGGTATACGTTTTGTGCCATTTCCATTGTGCGGATACTAGTCTTTCCTCTAATATACAAGTCAATAAGTCTCTCTAGTGTTTTCAAACTAAACGATTGGTCTGTAATCCTTTGCAGTAGAGTGACTTAGCTTTCTCCATCTGGACACCACGATTTGTAAGGATCAAAGGAGTTAATTGCCCAAGTAACCTTGTCTCTGCTAATAATATTTACGACTTCATTCCTAGCTGCTTGAACAGGATTTAACTGAGAATCACAGTCGGTTGAGTCGGTGCAGCCTGGGAAGTGTGTCGTCATTAGAATATTAAGGGATTCCCGACTCGAGTCTGTCCATGAGCCGTCTGGCTCTTTAATACTGCTTAGAGTTGTTGAGTCTCCAGATAGTATTTTTCGCAGCCTTGATGGTTCATTTACAGTCTTAAAGTCTGGTAACAGTTCTTACAGTCTACAGAACTGTTGCCAGGAATTTCTCTTTACAGTTTAAATTCTGTTTTTGTATATACCAGTTAAAATTATTTCATTAGCAAGAAGGTTAACCATTGCTTTTTCTAATTAACTAGAATTTCATTTTATTGCCAGTAAATTCCTTGTAGATTTATGTTTTCCACTTATCCGGTCCTGTGTGAATTCGAATATAATCAATTAATGATCACTAGCTGTGTACACATCTGCCACTTTCTATAGACTGTTTTTACAAATACTTCTACTTCCAAATGTAAGATCAATGGTTGATATGAAACGGCCATTATCGAAAGTATGGTTAATGCCATCATTAAGCAGAAAAATATTAACTGAAGCAAAAGGAGTGCAAAACCCCTGTTATTACTAATGGTATTTTCTGTTTTGCATTCTCTACGAGGTGATCAAGCATTCCTCTATGGTGTCGTTAAGTGAAACATAGCAGCTGTAAAAATGTATGCCATCTATTTCTGCATATACGAAGCCATTAGGCTGGTTGCTCTCAATAATTTCATAGCTTTTATGGACACAGATATGTATTGCCGCTTTACCGCTTATATCTCTGCACCACCTACCATCACACTCCGGGACGTTAAACGGTTCTGAAATTAAAAGAACTTCTGCTGTTAGATCATTTGCTGTTATCATCAGTAGGTCTTGCGCAACTTCACAATGGTTTAAGTTGATTTGAAAGCACTTAAGCATGTAAATATAATTTTCTACAAGCGGTTTGGTAAACTGGAAAGTTTTTATTTAACATGTCATGATTATTATTTTCGACAGGACATAGCAGACACCTGGGTGAATTGTCGCAAGATTTGGCTTTATGACCTGTATCACCACACCTAAAGCATGCTCCTGCTCGGTTGGTATCATTTTGCAGTACATTGACACATGCCTATATTATAGATATTTATAGCATCGAATTGGTTGTAGGTAGTCTCTAATTCTACATACTACCCAGCCAATCCGAAAGTGCCCAACATTAATTAGAATTTTAGCGTCGAGTGTGGGTAGAACCAATCTCGCATTGTGTGTCCCATACCGTGAAGGGCGAATTACTTTTACCACTTCTGGCTTCATACTTTCAATATTAGGAAATTGGTTTCCAATGGCGGTACAATCATCTGAAACTGTTGTCGTCTCGTCTAGGTCATGACATTCAATTATCGTTTGCTGGCTTAATATATGTATATCAGCAAATCATGGAGCGCTTCTGCAATGTTACCTTTATGCTTGTTTGCATCCACTTCAGATCCGCGCTTAAGAATCAACATAAGTTCACCTTTCGTAGTTGTTCGAATTTTATTTACAGTTCAACCCAATTCTGCCAATTCAGAGCTCGACTTTAACATCTTAAGCATATCGGCATAGCTTGCTTCACCCTTTTTATGGACAATTATCGCTTCTGGACGTGTGCGCTTCTCTCTTACTTTGACAGGTGCTTCTTTGCTTCTGTTTCGAGTGACTTTAGTCCACGCTGCTTTATGCGTCTCATTTGTTTTCGGCTGCGATTCACTCTTCGTTATGCTGAATGTTGGCATACTGCTAGGTGCAGACATCTGATGCAACTGTTATATACAGTTTGTGCTGTTATATACAAAGTACATAATATATACATATATAACAACAATAACATCTCCAACATATCTTTTTCTCTCGCATATTTATCTAAACTCTTATTAATTATTTACATTTTTATTAATTATTATTTTATAATTATTTACAGATACTCTGCAAAACACTAGCACGGAAGTGTCGATCATCATATCGATACTATGAAATCGATATCATTAAATCATTATTAAAAGAACTGCGGTGAAAGCGCAAAACAGCCAGCTGTAAACTAAGCTTTGCGCTACACTACCGTTTGGTCGAATGCGTATATAAGACAACGCATTTGTTCAGGAAAGACACTTAGTGATCAACATCCCAAGTCATAAGAAGCACGCTGGAGAACTTTCAGCAATCATCGTAGACACCTTAAAGCAGCTAACTATCAAGAAAACCGCGTCAACAATTTCTTTTTTTTTATAATTAACTTACATTAATTATTATGTTGAAGCTGTTTTGAGCTAGTGCACTTAAGCACTTATACTCTTTCTTAACTCGAGGTTTCTTCAAAACCCCTCTCTACACCTTGACTAGATTATTGTTTATCACTTCATCAGACTAAGACTAAGCAATAATTGACCTCAGATCTGCATACCTAATTTCAGGGCTCTATCCTTTATGTATTTTTTGATGGGATCAATCTTAATGTCCCTGATTATGTCATTCTTCCTAATTTACCATGAAACTTTGAAAAGTCTTCTCACAGCCTGGCTTTGTACAATTTCTAGCCAGTGAATAGTAGTGTTTGAAGCTTTGCTGAACGCTACACAACCATATAGAAGTGATTGACGAATTACTTGGTTATATATCAGTGTCTTGTTCTTAGCTTTGAGATTTTCGTTTCTGAATAGCGGTTGGAGGTAAACCTCGAGTAAGCGTGAATACGTTTATGTACTTCCAACCAAATTCCACATAAGCGTGAATACGTTTATGTATTTCCGACTAAATTTTATAGGCGTGAATACGTTTATGTTCCTTTCCTTATAGGCGTGAATACGTTTATGTCCCTTATTTCGTAAAAATTTGTTGTCACGATCCAGGACAAACCGATGAGTTTACCCCAGCAAAAGAACAAGCAAAACTTGTCGTTACATGTTGAGCAGGACAATAAATATTTAGGAGTATACGTTACTTACTTACTTGGTTGGCCATTACAGACGTGTGTCGTCCTTGGCCGCGTCGAGTAGCCTCCGCCAGTCAGCCCGGTTAGTTGCCTTCTGACGCCAGTTGGTAGTACCGAGCGCCCCCAAATCGTTGGTCACCTGGTCCTTCCACCGAAGATGCGGACGTCCTCTACCGCGTTTTCCACCTGCGGGTACCGAATCAAATACCTTTCTAGCCGGAGCACTTTCTTAGTATACTTTATAGTTAGGCCACTATAAAGTATATAGTATTTGATAATATACCGTACCTTAAGATACTTGATCATATTCCAAAAAAATGAATTTTGTAAAAAGCTTAAAATTAACATTTTCAATTAAGAAAATAGGGCAGCAAAAATGAATTTTATAAATGATAGTTTGCAAATCTGGTATACAGAACGATCAAAATTGACTTTCAACTGAAATCTGAAAATACAGACAAATAGATTGACAATCTATATAATATCTGACAGTTAAGTAGGTCTTACCAGCTTAATAAACTGGGACAACATAACCAAGTTACCCCTTGTGGTAAATTTTAGGAACGTAAAGGAAATGAAGGCAACGAAATAGCTAACTATCCCTCCCGCTAAACAAGTAGCCCAAGGTAAAAGAATTGGATGAACTGTAAAGGTTAAATACAAGCTACAAGATTTATCCACCAACATTAAGCACTTTCTCATAGTCTCCTTATTAAAGACACTATTATTATTATTAATAAAAAATGTTAAATTTGTTTAAAAATTTATGTTTTATTTGTAGTTACTTAACATTTGTTACATTTGTTACATTTGTTACATTTGTTAAATACATTGTGAATATTTTACAGCTTTAGTTATACCATAAATATTGAGATATTCTAGAAAAATTTATAAGAATTTCTCATTATTTTTACATAAATATTTTAAACAAGTTTTATCAACGTTCATAATTGTTAATAACAATAATATTAATAATATTAAAATTACAAAATTTTAATATTTGTATTTGAATTTGCAAAATGTTTAGTAGGTCAGGGCAGAAAAAAAATGCGTCGGTCGGTTTTCTCCTCAAACAAAACAGCTGAGCTGAATGACACATGGGCGTAAGTGTAAAACTTTGTGTAACACCAGTGGGCGGAACTACTAAACTACACTGTAGTAAACATGTACTGTAGTTCTCGACCATTGGTATAGTTAACTATTGCCATAATACATTGCAACTATTGAATAATTAAAACCGATATTATACTTTATACTTTATACTAAGTTAATAAAACTCAATGCAAATTTCATTAAATTATTATTGATAATTTGATGAAATCTGAAATGAAGTCCGTTTTTATACTTAACCACGTAAGTTAAATTTAATCTTCAATTGTGTAATGAATTAAGTAATAATTTGTGTAATTAATAATGTAATTAAATGTGTGTTATGTAATTTTATTATATTAAATTTAAGTAATTAATTACATATTTATGTAATTAATTCAATAATCGCGTAATTAATTATATAATCATGGAATTAATTATATAATCGTATAATTAAGGATCTAATTAAATGTGAAATAATAAAATGTGAAAGAAATTAAAAATTAAGATACTTTTACAAAAAGTATAAATTTCTTTCATGTAATTGAGAGGGTGGACAATGTATGCTTTCAGCAACTAAATAAGCTAACTTATGCGCATACTGACAAACAGCCGGGACACGACAGGTACCTGTGTAGTTATAGTACATGTGCGTCATTTTGTATGTGAGCATTTGTATACGATCTGGTGTGAGACCCATGGTATCATAAATTACATTATAACTCGTAGGAGAAACCGTACCCTGACGCACACTTTGCGAAACTATGAAGAAATCATAGCGTTCCGGCAATGTTATAACATCATCAACGACTGTTCCTGGTGGTGGATTATTATTGCTGAAAAAGTAGCGAGTATTTAAACGTTTGGAAACAACTATGAAAGCTAAACGTGGTCCAATTTCATGTTTTCCAGCCGCTTCATAGATTTCTTGTGCCTTGATTCGTAAATGGTTAAGCTCAGTATTTACTACTTGATGCAGTTGACCATCGCCGACACCATCACGATAAAATAAAATGCGTTCAGGCAAAGATCCGTGTTCATTTCTATATGCTCTCAAAGCGAATGTGAAATGCAGTATAATATCATTTGAAAGCTCTTGAAATTTTTGGTGCTTACTAACAGCCGAAAAATATCTTGATGAACTGCGGACATCCATTGTGGCAACAAGGGCGCTATATGAGGTATTCTTATCCTTAGAAGAATGACAAACATCAAATCCAATTGTCATTAGACCTTTGAGTGGTAGATCAATCATCCATGGTATACCACGTAGTTTGGCGTTCATTTGTATGACAACTTTAGTAGCGATTGACATTAAACCTGCACTTTTTTCTGAAGTAGGTGCTATCATTTTCATAGTAACAACTTGTGAAGCTACAGGTCGATCGATGCAACACTTCTTTTTAATGACAGAGTACCTGGAACATATTATAATAATGAAATTATATAGATATATGTATATTATTCGTATATATTTACTTTTCCTCGTTGGGTTGTTGAATAACAATCATTAAAATTTGAGGATCCTCTGAGGTTGCCATTTCCACTGCAGTTGTATAAGAGTTGTTACGATCGTCATCCATTTCAATGCTATATAAGTTAAAAACAAACAAAGCAAATAAATTTAAGGTTAATTATTTCTAATTAATTATTTCTAAGACAATTTCTTGTTAAACTATTAATGCGCACTGAGCAGGTGCATTTAATAAAGTTTAAATTACACTCTGAAGGTGAATATTCTGATTTTCCATAACGTCAAGTATATTTAATGACAGGCGTCGAATTGTTAAAGTTATGAGATATGATCTCGTATTTATCTTAATTTCTTTATTTCATTCCATACTTTATTGAAGTACATTGTTAAACGGTTTTTAAGTTATAAAGTGCCATGAATGGAGACAAGAATGTTAGAATGGCTTGGGTAATAAAGCAAGAGTAAGTTTTTCTTGAACTGTTGTAGAAGCAACAGAACAAATTTTACTGCCGCCCGTTTCAGGCCCACAACATTCGGAAAAATCGCATATTAGGTTATTCAAGCTTGTCGTCATATTTAGAGTCCTCTTAAAAAATTCTCAAACAAGTGACAATGTTCATTCCCTTCACAAATACAACTAAACTAAACATTGCAGTTTCCTGCAATATTACTGACAAGGAAT
>NW_024032510.1:0-10119 GCF_002237135.1 Teleopsis dalmanni
AACATTTTTTTTGTTGTTAAAGAATAAAAATTAAGAAAAAGAAATCACAATTTAATTTAACATTAGTTTTTATTTTTTTAATCCATATTTCGACTTTAGTCTAAAGCCAATATCAGGAAACTGAACAATATATTAAAATACTAATCAACATACTAATACGCAATGGTGTACAAAAACATAAATGTAGACATATATACATCCATTTATTATTCTATTTATTATATTTATTGAAATATTAAATAAAGGATCAAAATATTTATTTATTCACAACTATAACAAATGTATTTTATTTTAAAATAATAATAATATTGACCCAAAAGTCCACAAAAAAACTTTCAAATAAATTTATTATTTAGTTTTCAAATTTTTAAGAAAATAGCTTAATTATATCTTAACGAAAAGTCATTTCTAAACATTAAATAATGACAAATTTCAGAGATCTGTAAAAAACTAAATCTATTAATCTATTGACTAATTTCAATACTCGTAAAAGTTTTTATTCAAAGTAATAAATACTTTCCAGAAGAAAAATGTTTCATTTGTTATAAAAATTGTTACAGGACTTACAGCCGATTTCTTTAATGGCAGAAAAACTTGAAGCTTAGTTGGCCTGACTTCAATATGTGAATATATTATAACTTATAATCTGTCCAAAACTTAGAACTCATAAAAGACTCATCGTACTCTATTTATCAGTGAATAGGCTGGATATTTTTAAAGTTGTTTCTAAAAAAATTACTCCTTTTGAATAGGTATGACTTAGAATTACAAAAACTAGGAAAGATGTTAAAGGATTAATTAAACATCATTCTATTCCTTTAAAAACAGGAACAGGAAAAGTCCACAAAAACTTTCAAATAAATTTATTATTTAGTTTCAATTTTTAAGAAAATAACTAAATTATCTTAACGAAAAGTCATTTCTAAAGATTAAATAATGACAAATTTCAGAGATCTGTGAAAAACTAAATCTATTAATCTATTGACTAATTTCAATACTCGTAAAAGTTTTTATTCAAAAGTAATAAATACTTTCCAGAAGAAAAATGTTTCATTTGTTATAAAAATTGTTACAGGAGCCGATTTCTTTAATGGCAGAAAAACTTGAAGCTTAGTTGGCCTGACTTCAATATGTGAATATATTATTACTTTTAATCTGTCCAAAAGTTAGAACTCATAAAAGACTCATCGTACTCTATTTATCAGTGAATCGGCTGGATATTTTTAAAAGTTGTTTCTAAAAAAATTACTCCTTTTGAATAGGAATGACTTAGAATTACAAAAACTAGGAAAGATGTTAAGGGATTAATTAAACTTCATTCTATTCCTTTAAAAACAGGAACAGGAACAGAAATAGAAATGGCATTTGTTATTATGTGTACAAAGTTATGGTAATGTAATAGTTGACCCAATACTGTTTTCCAAAAGAGGTAAATATAGTTTAGAAATGACAATTACTGACAAGGTCTGAATTATTGGTAGTGTTTTTCAGACTAATTGGTGAACATTTTTTTTGTTGTTAAAGAATAAAAATTAAGAAAAAGAAATCACAATTTCATTTCACATTAGTTTTTATTTTTTTAATCCATATTTCGACTTTAGTCTAAAGCCAACATCAGGAAACTGAACAATATATTAAAATACTAATCAACATACTAATACGCAATGGTGTACAAAAACATAAATGTATACATATATACATTCATTTATTATTCTATTTATTATATTTATTGAAATATTAAATAAAAGATCAAAATATTTATTTATTCACAACTATAACAAATGTATTTTATTTTAAAATAATAATAATATTGACCCAAAAGTCCACAAAAAAACTTTCAAATAAATTTATTATTTAGTTTTCAAATTTTTAAGAAAATAACTTAATTATATCTTAACGAAAAGTCATTTCTAAAGATTAAATAATAACAAATTTCAGAGATCTGTAAAAAACTAAATCTATTAATCTATTGACTAATTTCAATACTCGTAAAAGTTTTTATTCAAAAGTAATAAATACTTTCCAGAAGAAAAATGTTTCATTTGTTATAAAAATTGTTACAGGAGCCGATTTCTTTAATGGAAGAAAAACTTGAAGCTTACTTCAATATGTGAATATAATATAACTTATAATCTGTCCAAAACTTAGAACTCATAAAAGACTCATCGTACTCTATTTATCAGTGAATAGGCTGGATATTTTTAAAGTTGTTTTTAAAAAAATTACTCCTTTTGAATAGGTATGACTTAGATTTACAAAAACTAGGAAAGATGTTAAAGGATTAATTAAACTTCATTCTATTCCTTTAAAAACAGGAACAGGAACAGAAATAGAAATGGCATTTGTTATTATGTGTACAAAGTTATGGTAATGTAATAGTTGACCCAGTACTGTTTTCCAAAAGAGGTAAATATAGTTTAAAAAAGACAATTACTGACAAGCTTTGAATTATTGGTAGTGTTTTTCAGGCTAATTGGTGAACATTTTTTTTGTTGTTAAAGAATAAAAATTAAGAAAAAGAAATCATAATTTAATTTCACATTAGTTTTTATTTTTTTAATCCATATTTCGACTTTAGTCTAAAGCCAATATCAGGAAACTGAACAATATATTAAAATACTAATCAACATACTAATACGCAATGGTATACAAAAACATAAATGTATACATATATAAATCCATTTATTATTCTATTTATTATATTTATTGAAATATTAAATAAATGATCAAAATATTTATTTATTCACAACTATAACAAATGTATTTTATTTTAAAATAATAATAATATTGACCCAAAAGTCCACAAAAAAACTTTCAAATAAATTTATTATTTAGTTTTCAAATTTTTAAGAAAATAGCTTAATTATATCTTAACGAAAAGTCATTTCTAAACATTAAATAATGACAAATTTCAGAGATCTGTAAAAAACTAAATCTATTAATCTATTGACTAATTTCAATACTCGTAAAAGTTTTTATTCAAAGTAATAAATACTTTCCAGAAGAAAAATGTTTCATTTGTTATAAAAATTGTTACAGGATTTACAGCCGATTTCTTTAATGGCAGAAAAACTTTAAGCTTAGTTGGCCTGACTTCAATATGTGAATATATTATTACTTTTAATCTGTCCAAAACTTAGAACTCATAAAAGACTCATCGTACTCTATTTATCAGTGAATCGGCTGGATATTTTTAAAAGTTGTTTCTAAAAAAATTACTCCTTTTGAATAGGTATGACTTAGAATTACAAAAACTAGGAAAGATGTTAAGGGATTAATTAAACTTCATTCTATTCTTTCAAAAACAGGAACAGAAATAGAAATGGCATTTGTTATTATGTGTACAAAGTTATGGTAATGTAATAGTTGACCCAGTACTGTTTTCCAAAAGAGGTAAATATAGTTTAGAAAAGACAATTACTGACAAGGTCTGAATTATTGGTAGTGTTTTTCAGACTAATTGGTGAACATTTTTTTGTTGTTAAAGAATAAAAATTAAGAAAAAGAAATCACAATTTCATTTCACATTAGTTTTTATTTTTTTAATCCATATTTCGACTTTAGTCTAAAGCCAACATCAGGAAACTGAACAATATATTAAAATACTAATCAACATACTAGTACGCAATGGTGTACAAAAACATAAATGTATACATATATACATCCATTTATTATTCTATTTATTATATTTATTGAAATATTAAATAAAGGATCAAAATATTTATTTATTCACAACTATAACAAAGGTATTTTATTTTAAAATAATAATAATATTGACCCAAAAGTCCACAAAAAACTTTCAAATAAATTTATTATTTATTTTTCAAATTTTTAAGAAAATAACTTAATTATATCTTAACGAAAAGTCATTTCTAAACATTAAATAATGACAAATTTCAGAGATCTGTAAAAAACTAAATCTATTAATCTATTGACTAATTTCAATATCCGTAAAAGTTTTTATTCAAAAGTAATAAATACTTTCCAGAAGAAAAATGTTTCATTTGTTATAAAAATTGTTACAGGAGCCGATTTCTTTAATGGCAGAAAAACTTTAAGCTTAGTTGGCCTGACTTCAATATGTGAATATATTATAACTTATAATCTGTCCAAAACTTAGAACTCATAAAAGACTCATCGTACTCTATTTATCAGTGAATCGGCTGGATATTTTTAAAAGTTGTTTCTAAAAAAATTACTCCTTTTGAATAGGTATGACTTAGAATTACAAAAACTAGGAAAGATGTTAAGGGATTAATTAAACTTCATTCTATTTTTTTAAAAACAGGAACAGAAATAGAAATGGCATTTGTTATTATGTGTACTAAGTTATGGTAATGTAATAATTGACCCAGAACTATTTTCCAAAAGAGGTAAATATAGTTTAGAAAAGACAATTACTGACAAGGTCTGAATTATTGGTAGTGTTTTTCAGACTAATTGGTGAACATTTTTTTGTTGTTAAAGAATAAAAATTAAGAAAAAGAAATCACAATTTAATTTCACATTAGTTTTTATTTTTTTAATCCATATTTCGACTTTAGTCTAAAGCCAACATCAGGAAACTGAACAATATATTAAAATACTAATCAACATACTAATACGCAATGGTGTACAAAAACATAAATGTATACATATATACATCCATTTATTATTCTATTTATTATATTTATTGAAATATTAAATAAAGGATCAAAATATTTATTTATTCACAACTATAACAAATGTATTTTATTTTAAAATAATAATAATATTGACCCAAAAGTCCACAAAAAAACTTTCAAATAAATTTATTATTTAGTTTTCAAATTTTTAAGAAAATAACTTAATTATATCTTAACGAAAAGTCATTTCTAAAGATTAAATAATGACAAATTTCAGAGATCTGTAAAAAACTAAATCTATTAATCTATTGACTAATTTCAATATTCGTAAAAGTTTTTATTCAAAAGTAATAAATACTTTCCAGAAGAAAAATGTTTCATTTGTTATAAAAATTGTTACAGGATTTACAGCCGATTTCTTTAATGGCAGAAAAACTTTAAGCTTAGTTGGCCTGACTTCAATATGTGAATATATTATTACTTTTAATCTGTCCAAAACTTAGAACTCATAAAAGTCTCATCGTACTCTATTTATCAGTGAATAGGCTGGATATTTTTAAAAGTTGTTTCTAAAAAAATTACTTCTTTTGAATAGGTATGACTTAGAATTACAAAAACTAGGAAAGATGTTAAAGGATTAATTAAACATCATTCTATTCCTTTAAAAACAGGAACAGGAACAGAAATAGAAATGGCATTTGTTATTATGTGTACAAAGTTATGGTAATGTAATAATTGACCCAGAACTATTTTCCAAAAGAGGTAAATATAATTTAGAAATGACAATTACTGACAAGCTCTGAATTATTGGTAGTGTTTTTCAGGCTAATTGGTGAACATTTTTTTTGTTGTTAAAGAATAAAAATTAAGAAAAAGAAATCACAATTTAATTTCACATTAGTTTTTATTTTTTTAATCCATATTTCGACTTTAGTCTAAAGCCAACATCACCAAACTGAACAATATATTAAAATACTAATCAACATACTAATACGCAATGGTGTACAAAAACATAAATGTATACATATATACATCCATTTATTATTCTATTTATTATATTTATTGAAATATTAAATAAAGGATCAAAATATTTATTTATTCACAACTATAACAAATGTATTTTATTTTAAAATAATAATAATATTGACTCAAAAGTCCACAAAAAAACTTTCAAATAAATTTATTATTTAGTTTTCAAATTTTTAAGAAAATAACTTAATTATATCTTAACGAAAAGTCATTTCTAAAGATTAAATAATGACAAATTTCAGAGATCTGTAAAAAAGTAAATCTATTAATCTATTGACTAATTTCAATACTCGTAAAAGTTTTTATTCAAAAGTAATAAATACTTTCCAGAAGAAAAATGTTTCATTTGTTATAAAAATTGTTACAGGATTTACAGCCGATTTCTTTAATGGCAGAAAAACTTTAAGCTTAGTTGGCCTGACTTCAATATGCGAATATATTATAACTTATAATCTGTCCAAAACTTAGAACTCATAAAAGACTCATCGTACTCTATTTATCAGTGAATCGGCTGGATATTTTTAAAAGTTGTTTCTAAAAAAATTACTCCTTTTGAATAGGTACGACTTAGAATTACAAAAACTAGGAAAGATGTTAAGGGATTAATTAAACTTCATTCTATTCCTTTAAAAACAGGAACAGGAACAGGAACAGAAATAGAAATGGCATTTGTTATTATGTGTACAAAGTTATGGTAATGTAATAATTGACCCAGTACTGTTTTCCAAAAGAGGTAAATATAGTTTAGAAAAGACAATTACTGACAAGCTCTGAATTATTGGTAGTGTTTTTCAGGCTAATTGGTGAACATTTTTTTTGTTGTTAAAGAATAAAAATTAAGAAAAAGAAATCATAATTTAATTTCACATTAGTTTTTATTTTTTTAATCCATATTTCGACTTTAGTCTAAAGCCAACATCAGGAAACTGAACAATATATTAAAATACTAATCAACATACTAGTACGCAATGGTGTACAAAAACATAAATGTATACATATATACATCCATTTATTATTCTATTTATTATATTTATTGAAATATTAAATAAAGGATCAAAATATTTATTTATTCACAACTATAACAAATGTATTTTATTTTAAAATAATAATAATATTGACTCAAAAGTCCACAAAAAAACTTTCAAATAAATTTATTATTTAGTTTTCAAATTTTTAAGAAAATAAATTAATTATATCTTAACGAAAAGTCATTTCTAAAGATTAAATAATGACAAATTTCAGAGATCTGTAAAAAACTAAATCTATTAATCTATTGACTAATTTCAATATTCGTAAAAGTTTTTATTCAAAAGTAATAAATACTTTCCAGAAGAAAAATGTTTCATTTGTTATAAAAATTGTTACAGGATTTACAGCCGATTTCTTTAATGGCAGAAAAACTTTAAGCTTAGTTGGCCTGACTTCAATATGTGAATATATTATTACTTTTAATCTGTCCAAAACTTAGAACTCATAAAAGACTCATTGTACTCTATTTATCAGTGAATCGGCTGGATATTTTTAAAAGTTGTTTTTAAAAAAATTACTCCTTTTGAATAGGAATGACTTAGAATTACAAAAACTAGGAAAGATGTTAAGGGATTAATTAAACTTCATTCTATTCCTTTAAAAACAGGAACAGGAACAGAAATAGAAATGGCATTTGTTATTATGTGTACAAAGTTATGGTAATGTAATAGTTCACCCAGTACTGTTTTCCAAAAGAGGTAAATATAGTTTAGAAAAGACAATTACTGACAAGGTCTGAATTATTGGTAGTGTTTTTCAGACTAATTGGTAAACATTTTTTTTGTTGTTAAAGAATAAAAATTAAGAAAAAGAAATCACAATTTCATTTCACATTAGTTTTTATTTTTTTAATCCATATTTCGACTTTAGTCTAAAGCCAACATCAGGAAACTGAACAATATATTAAAATACTAATCAACATACTAATACGCAATGATATACAAAAACATAAATGTATACATATATACATCCATTTATTATTCTATTTATTATATTTATTGAAATATTAAATAAAAGATCAAAATATTTATTTATTCACAACTATAACAAATGTATTTTATTTTAAAATAGTAATAATATTGACCCAAAAGTCCACAAAAAGACTTTCAAATAAATTTATTATTTAGTTTTCAAATTTTTAAGAAAATAGCTTAATTATATCTTAACGAAAAGTCATTTCTAAACATTAAATAATGACAAATTTCAGAGATCTGTAAAAAACTAAATCTATTAATCTATTGACTAATTTCAATACTCGTAAAAGTTTTTATTCAAAAGTAATAAATACTTTCCAGAAGAAAAATGTTTCATTTGTTATAAAAATTGTTACAGGATTTACAGCCGATTTCTTTAATGGCAGAAAAACTTTAAGCTTAGTTGGCCTGACTTCAATATGTGAATATATTATAACTTATAATCTGTCCAAAACTTAGAACTCATAAAAGACTCATCGTACTCTATTTATCAGTGAATCGGCTGGATATTTTTAAAAGTTGTTTCTAAAAAAATTACTCCTTTTGAATAGGTATGACTTAGAATTACAAAAACTAGGAAAGATGTTAAGGGATTAATTAAACTTCATTCTATTCCTTTAAAAACAGGAACAGGAACAGAAATAGAAATGGCATTTGTTATTATGTGTACAAAGTTATGGTAATGTAATAGTTGACCCAGTACTGTTTTCCAAAAGAGGTAAATATAGTTTAGAAAAGACAATTACTGACAAGGTCTGAATTATTGGTAGTGTTTTTCAGACTAATTGGTGAACATTTTTTTTGTTGTTAAAGAATAAAAATTAAGAAAAAGAAATCACAATTTCATTTCACATTAGTTTTTATTTTTTTAATCCATATTTCGACTTTAGTCTAAAGCCAACATCAGGAAACTGAACAATATATTAAAATACTAATCAACATACTAATACGCAATGGTGTACAAAAACATAAATGTATACATATATACATCCATTTATTATTCTATTTATTATATTTATTGAAATATTAAATAAAGGATCAAAATATTTATTTATTCACAACTATAACAAATGTATTTTATTTTAAAATAATAATAATATTGACCCAAAAGTCCACAAAAAAACTTTCAAATAAATTTATTATTTAGTTTTCAAATTTTTAAGAAAATAACTTAATTATATCTTAACGAAAAGTCATTTCTAAACATTAAATAATGACAAATTTCAGAGATCTGTAAAAAACTAAATCTATTAATCTATTGACTAATTTCAATATTCGTAAAAGTTTTTATTCAAAAGTAATAAATACTTTCCAGAAGAAAAATGTTTCATTTGTTATAAAAATTGTTACAGGATTTACAGCCGATTTCTTTAATGGCAGAAAAACTTTAAGCTTAGTTGGCCTGACTTCAATATGTGAATATATTATTACTTTTAATCTGTCCAAAACTTAGAACTCATAAAAGACTCATTGTACTCTATTTATCAGTGAATCGGCTGGATATTTTTAAAAGTTGTTTTTAAAAAAATTACTCCTTTTGAATAGGAATGACTTAGAATTACAAAAACTAGGAAAGATGTTAAGGGATTAATTAAACTTCATTCTATTCCTTTAAAAACAGGAACAGGAACAGAAATAGAAATGGCATTTGTTATTATGTGTACAAAGTTATGGTAATGTAATAGTTCACCCAGTACTGTTTTCCAAAAGAGGTAAATATAGTTTAGAAAAGACAATTACTGACAAGGTCTGAATTATTGGTAGTGTTTTTCAGACTAATTGGTAAACATTTTTTTTGTTGTTAAAGAATAAAAATTAAGAAAAAGAAATCACAATTTCATTTCACATTAGTTTTTATTTTTTGAATCCATATTTCGACTTTAGTCTAAAGCCAACATCAGGAAACTGAACAATATATTAAAATACTAATCAACATACTAATACGCAATGATATACAAAAACATAAATGTATACATATATACATCCATTTATTATTCTATTTATTATATTTATTGAAATATTAAATAAAAGATCAAAATATTTATTTATTCACAACTATAACAAATGTATTTTATTTTAAAATAGTAATAATATTGACCCAAAAGTCCACAAAAAGACTTTCAAATAAATTTATTATTTAGTTTTCAAATTTTTAAGAAAATAGCTTAATTATATCTTAACGAAAAGTCATTTCTAAACATTAAATAATGACAAATTTCAGAGATCTGTGAAAAACTAAATCTATTAATCTATTGACTAATTTCAATACTCGTAAAAGTTTTTATTCAAAAGTAATAAATACTTTCCAGAAGAAAAATGTTTCATTTGTTATGAAAATTGTTACAGGATTTACAGCCGATTTCTTTAATGGCAGAAAAACTTTAAGCTTAGTTGGCCTGACTTCAATATGTGAATATATTATAACTTATAATCTGTCTAAAACTTAGAACTCATAAAAGACTCATCGTACTCTATTTATCAGT
>NW_024032511.1:0-10117 GCF_002237135.1 Teleopsis dalmanni
AAACACCTTTTTCGCCGGAGCGTCTTCATCCATTCTCATGACATGACCAAGCCAGCGAAGCCGCTGGATGTTAATGCGCTGAATTACGTCAATGTCGTGATAAAGCTCGTACAGCTCGTGGTTTATTCTAATGCGGTAGTCGTCGCCAACTCGTAGAGGACCAAAGATCTTATGAAGAACTTTTCTCTCGAACACTCCCAGTGCTGCTTCATCATTCTGTGATAACGTCCATGCTTCTGCGCCATACAGAAGCACAGGGAGGATGAGCGACCTATAGAGCGTAAGTTTTGTTTGTCGAGAGAGAGCTCTACATCCCAATTGCCTACTGAGCCCATAGTAGCACCTATTAGCAATGGTGATTCTTCGTCTGATCTCCAGACTGACATCATTTGTATTCGTTACGGCGGTGCCAAGGTAGATGAAATCCTTGACAGAATCGAAAGTATAGTCGCCAGCCACTAGCCCGGCGTCCGAGCGACGCACATTTCTACCAGTAGCCGACATATACTTCGTTTTTCCCTCATTCACCGCTAAACCCATTCTTGCAGATTCCTTTTCGATAGCAGCAAAAGCAGCTGTAACATCACGCTTGCTACGCCCAATGATGTCAATGTCGTCGGCGTAAGCAAGGAGCTGGACACATTTGTAGAATATTGTTCCATTACGATGAACACCTGCCCTGCGCATGATCACTTCCATGACGAAATTGAAGAGGTCACATGATAAGGGATCACCTTGTCTGAAGCCTCGCACGGTATCAAAAGGTTCAGAGAGACTCGATCCTACCTTGACGGAGCTACGGGTATTACTCAGCGTCATTCTGCAAAGTCGAATTAATTTTGCAGGGATACCGAGCTCAGACATTGCGGCGTAAACGTGATCCCTAATGGGGCTATCGAAAGCTGCTTTATAATCGACAAAAAGGTGATGAGTGTCGATGTTATGTTCGTGGGCTTTTTCCAGGATTTGTCGCAGTGTGAATATCTGATCAATGGTGGAGCGACCAGGTCGAAAGCCGCACTGATAAGGTCCAATCAGTGAGTTGGCATGTGGCTTCAACCTTTCACACAGTACAGTTGAAAGAACCTTGTACGCGACAGGTATCAGGCTAATCCCGCGATAGTTGGCGCAAATCGTCGGGTCACCTTTTTTCAAGACAGGACAAAGGCTACTGAGATTCCAATCGCTGGGCATACTTTCATCTAACCATATTCTGCAGATAAGCTGATGCATGCACCCTATCAGCATATCGCCGCCGGCCTTGAACAATTCAGCAGGCAGGCCATCTGCGCATGCCGCTTTGTTGTTCTTAAGTCGCTGTATAGCAACACGCACTTCGTTATGGCTAGGTGGTGGAATTTCAACATCATCATTTTCGATTGGGGATACAGAGGGCATTTCTTCAATGGCAGAGTTGATGTTATCATCGCCAGATAGTAGTTTGGAGAAATGCTCCTTCCATACTTTCAGTACATTCTGCGTATCTGTAACCAGATTACCATTTTCGTCCTTACAGGTTGATGCACCAGGCTTAAAGCCTTGAGTCAGACGGTTGACTTTTTGATAAAATTTACGGGCATCATTCCTATTTCTACACACCTCGATTTCCTCTCGCTCGCGCCTTTCTTGATCTCGTTTCTTCCGTCTGAATAGGCACCTCTCTACCTTCCTCATCTCCCGATATTGTTCATGCACGGTTCGCGTTGCTGCTGACTGCAGGGTCCTTTTATAGGCCGCGTTCTTCGCAGCAGTAGCTTGGCGACACTCTTCGTCGTACCATTGGTTTCGCCGTGGGGGACGTTGGAAACCAAGGACATCTTCCGCTGTTGTGCGTAGGGAGTGAGAGATATTTCCCCACTGTCTACCGGCATTATCGGAACGGGAGGGTTGGTTGTTTAATCGGCTAGAGAGCTGAGCGGCGAAGGCTTCGGCTGTCTCTCGTGATCGCAGCTTATTAACGTCTAGTTTTTTCTGAACATTGGAGCGTACGTTGTTGGCGGTACTAAGCCGCATGCGTACCTTGGCTGCGACAAGGTAGTGATCTGAGTCGATATTTGGACCACGGAATGAACGTACGTCCAGCACACTAGAAGCGTGCCTTGCGTCAATCACGAAGTGATCAATCTGGTTTCGTGTTGCTTGATCGGGAGATAGCCACGTTGCCTTGTGAATATCACGGTGTGGGAATCTGGTGCTACATACTACCATATTTCGCGCCGCAGCGAAATCAATTAGCCTTAGACCGTTGTTGGAGGTTGATTCATGGAGGCTAAATTTTCCGACAGTTGGACCAAAGACTTCTTCTCTTCCAACCTTTGCATTAAAATCCCCGAGAACAATTTTAACGTCGTGGGCGGGACTGCGGTCATAAATTTCCTCGAGTCTCGCGTAGAATGTATCTTTGGTCAAGTCGTCCTTTTCTTCTGTCGGCGCGTGAGCGCAAATTAACGTGATGTTAAAAAATTTTGCCTTGATACGGAGTGTGGCAAGCCTTTCGTTCACCGGTGTGAATCGCTGGACTAATTTTGATAGTCTCTTGCTTACCACAAAACCGCATCCAAATTCACGTCGATTTGCATGGCAGCTGTAGTATACATCACAGTTTGCTCTTTTAGAGCAGCCTTGTCCTATCCATCGCATTTCCTGGATGGCGGTGACGTCAGCCTTACATTTATTGAGGGCTTCCGCCAGTTGGATAGAGGCACCTTCCCTATAGAGGGTCCGGACATTCCAGGTGCATATCCGTAAATCATAGTCCTTTAATCGTTTGCATTGGTCGTCAACGTTATTCGGTTTCCAGTTCCGAGGCATTCTTGCGTCCTTCATTGGTGGTTGATTTTACGTGACGGGTACCAAACCCTGTGCACAACCCAAATTTAAAGTCCTGGGGATAGGACTCGCCGTACGCACTATTAGTTCATTACCCAGCGGGTGCCAGGTAACTATCCAGGGGTGCCACGAGGAGGCTGTGCGACAACTTGGATTGAGGACAACAAGGATTGCGCTGGCATTTTCCATGTTAAATGCAATCAGACACGTTGCCTTGTGTACTCGCTCCCAGAGGGCACGCGGGCCCCCCGATCGCTTTTAAATTATATAAATATAATATACATATGTATTTTACGGCAAAAGTTACGGTGCTGGCATGCTACTGCGTATGGTCGGAGTTTTGTCTTTTCGTATATGAATGAAACTTCGTATGTGTTAATACGGATACTGTCCCATCCGTGGTATCAGAACGAACCATTATTTTTATTCAAGTAAATATTGGTGCACAAATTCGATCCTAAACTATATAAAACTGCTACGCCATCGAACCAAAAAATTATTGCACTATTTTCATTACATATAAGACTGATATTAAGCACTTATCATGATTATTGCCATTTTTTCATGTAGAACGTGCAACCATCAACGGTAACAATCCAATTTATTATAAATGGCCTGTTAATATAAAATTCTTGCCTTGGGAAAGAATTCAGTTCTTTTACTTTTCGAATAAAACCATTATACGTATATTGTAGAAATAGCCCGGATTTCTTTTGAAAAAATTCGACACCGTCGTTTTTCATAGACCTGCTTTAATGTCAATTTTACGTCAACAAAAGAGTGTTGCAGAAGCCGAGAGAAATATTAATCTAAAGATACAGTGTCAGAACTATAAATACAATGAATGCAAAAAAATTCTTAATTAAAGTTTTTCCAATTTTTGTGGTTACAAATGTTGTTAACATTTATCTTTAGCAGTTCCGTCTTTTAGTTTTAAATTTCTTGCTTTAATTATATGATTTGCTCACAGTAAATATTTTAATCAATTATTCGATAGAAGTGTTGTAGCTCGTAAAGGATGATACCTTTAAGTGACATCAAAAACTAGATATCACTTTCCTTGTTTTTATTGAAACACAATGAGACCTGTTTGTATTCTCCGTGTTGAAAATAATGAGCGGCACTTGGTTGTCTATGTAGATGAGTGACTCTGAGATGTAGTTGCCACCGATTCTCGAATCACATACTTTATCGTTATTCTTAGCCACAGTTTGTAAAACTTTTTTACTTAATAAAACCATTATTTTAGAACATTATGTATTTTTAAATAATTTGTCAGTACTTTAACAATCAGGTACTTTAACAATCAGCTTTAGAGATCAAGGTAGATAAATTTTATATTATATTTTCATTATAAATTTACATTTTAAAGTATGCATATAATTGAAATCGTGTCCTTCTATTGCTGTGATCTTCACAAGAATCTTTGTGATGCTATAACATGAAATAAGTTTAGTACATATCTAATATAATAATGAATGAAATGGTAGTAAATCAATTTTATAATAGACCAATAGTTTTATTTTAATTACGTATGAGAAAAAATTTAATGTAATTTCTTTACATGACTTCTTAGAGTTAAATTAATCAAAATTTTTTGTTATGCATACTAAAGTAATTAAGTCGACATGAGGATATATTGTCATTACTTCTTTAGATATTCCTTTGTTTCCATGATATAATATTTTAAACACAACTAAATAGTTATTCTATGTTAAAGAATTCTTCTATTTCATTAAAACATAGAAACAGATAAATAATGTGAATAAAGTGTCAGCTAATTGCATTGAAAAATTGAAATAAAAATATTAAAACTGTTAGTATTAAAGTAACGGACCCAAAACAATAAAATAATTTTACAAAAAATTTAAATATAAAAACGTATAGAATGCTATGTTACAGAAAAAAAACTTGCATTTTACTTCAGCAAAGCCTACACAATTATTATATTTATGTTAAGTCAGAACCTCAATATGTCTACATATTAATTAAACTGTTTTTCATCAAATCAGATTTTATTTCTTCCTCTTTCAATCAATTTGTACATACAATTTTTACCAAGTTTCATAAATTGAAAAACAAAATCTTTTTTTTTGAATTGTTTATTTAAAACATTTTTTTTTTAATAACATTTACAAATGTTTTAATATAAAATGTACTTCTATAAAGCTTTCCCTATCACAGACAATAGTATATGTATTTTTCTTGATTAATAATAATCTTAACAAATTTAACAAAATATTTAACAAAATGATTAACTAATTGAATAATTAAATATTGAGACCCATAAAGTGCAATTTGAAAGTCTTGAACACGCTCTCCTTTTATCTGATTTCAGTCTTTAAATATTTTTTACCAAGGTCTCCAGACTTGTTTATTAATTTGCAAAAGCCCTTGATTACAAATAGAACTGAAGCTTTTACTTGAAAGTGCAGGCGAACAACGGGAATTTTCACTGTCACTGGCATATCCGCTTGAGACTGGACTGTACATTGCAGTTGAAGCGATATGTGCTGAAGCGCCACCACAATTGATACTCAATGGTGTGTTAATGGCAGTGTGTGCTTCTTCTGCTGATTCCAATTGATTAAGACGTAAACCCAAATGAGTCATAAGTTGAGTGCCGAAGGCAACATCGACCTTGGGTAATGACGCCAAACAACGTGATACCTCGTTTGCTGCTTGTATGTAACCTGAGCGGAAACTGTGCTGTGACTTTGTGTTGTCCTGTGTAGAGTTTTGTTTTTGTGTCTTTAGCTTGCGTAAATGTTGTACAGTCAATTCTAAAATATCAGCCTTTTCCAACTTAACACTGGGATCACCACACTGCTGCTGCATACATTCACCGATTAAATCCTTAAGATCATCGAGACACTTGTTGATGCGAGCACGACGTTTACGCTCCAAAAGTGGTTTCATTACTTTACGATATTGATAAGTTTTTGATTCTTCATATTTTGTTGCCATTTTGATTTGTTTTTAAATTTAAGTTTAATTTTACGTAAATGGAAGACTTGTAAAGAGAAAATTACTTTGATGTTATTGCTTTAAGTGCTAAACTAAGAATGTTGCTGATTCCGTTGCCACGTCCGCCTTATATATGCGCACGTGTACTATATTGCAACTTGACTGCTCGTGCTTAAAGTACGCACAAAATGAGAGCGGAGCGCAGTCAGTTTGTGTTATACCAACAACAACACCTGCAGGAGTTTAAATGTGGCATGGTGGTGGGTTTTTTCATCTTCTTTTAAGGATTACAAACAAGTTTGTCTCAATTCGTTGCTCTTCTTCGTAGGGGTTGTTTGCGTTATTTGCGTTGCGTTGCTTGTTGTTATTGGTATTGATGTGGTAGTTCTGTAGTGGTAGTTTAATGCCTTGATCAGGTAATGAATTAAAAGCCTGCTTGCCACAAGCTGCCACTGCCGATTTTTAAAATCGTGGGAAACACTTCGCTAGTGAGTTTCCCACAAGATTTTTCTCGCTCCTTACAGGTTTTGTCGACAATTGTTCGGTGTTATTATCGTCAACACTCGTCCTTTATGGAATTGATAGTAACGTATCCAGTAACACAGTGGGCTATATTCAGGAAATTCAGGATATATTCTGTATATGAAAGTCTTTAGTATACGTATTTTAGCACATATTCATGGTTGTTATATATATATAAATTAAGTTAAATTGATTATTATATATTATGGATAGATTAAATGGTTTGTATGGATTCGAAAAAATCATAGCTTTTTATGATGTATAGACTCAGTAGTGTAGATTATTTTTGTATATATATTTGACATTTAGTTGGAGGACTCATCGTAAAAGAAAATTCATTAAAAATAAGAATGTGTGTGCCATGTTTCATTTTTACTTAAACATCTTACAGCCAACGTAACAGATAATAAGAAAAGTCTGTATATTAATTTCCTTGAAGATATGTACCATTCATTGTTAACAGGTGCAGTTTACCAACGTGCAGAAACTATCCTTTGAACATATTTCCTAATACCATACATTAGATTACACTGGAAGAATCATTGAAATGTTAGAATCTCAAAAGAGTGGCATTCTTTCGGCACCCAATAATGACACATACTATTTCTTAATAAATTGCACTTTGGTTATTTTGGATACTATCTCTTTTCTTTAAACATGCAAAATAGAAATATTAATATTTTTTGTAAATTGAAAGAAAACGTTGATTATCATCAA
Organism: Teleopsis dalmanni; assembly: GCF_002237135.1. NCBI lineage: Eukaryota > Metazoa > Arthropoda > Insecta > Diptera > Diopsidae > Teleopsis > Teleopsis dalmanni. The sequence continues at coordinate 7,036 of NW_024032511.1, forward strand.
CAGATACGATTTATTACTCGTACTCGTATGTATGAAAAGTGCTATTTGAATGGGGTAGTCTCATTTCAAAAAGAGAGAGTCCTGCTTTTTTACGACTTATAATATTTTATTTTTATGGCAGCTTTATGAATGGGTTAGTCTCACTTCTAAAAGAGAGAGTCCAAATTATTTTTACGGTACATAAGTTTTTATTGTAACTCTCTATATATATATATTGTGCAAATGAGGAATAGGTTAGTCTCACTTCAAAAAGAGAGAGTCCAAATTATTTTTACTTTACAAAATATTTGTTTTTTAATAACTATATATATATTGTGCAGATGTAGGTTTTATTTTCTGATTATTATACTTTATACTTTTATAATACATATGAGTTATATGAATAGCTTTTACATATTTGTACATATTTTTAACATATTTGTAATATGTGTAATATAGTAATATATATATATAGGTAAATTAATATGGGTAAGAAATAATTCTGCCCGTCCTCTTCCGAATATAGTGATAGGCAGCATGAAGTTTTCGATGTCGAATAACTTCATAGCAATGTTTTCTTAAACTCATATATAACTCATACAGAGCTTGCCAGATTACTAGAATAATACCATTATACTAAGAGTGCATAAGGCAACCTATAACTTTTTTTCTTCATATGTTATTTTAGTCTAATTTGATTCATATTTTGCCCACTGTAAATCTTGCCGGAGTCCTGAATAAGTAAATAAAGATTAAGTGAACAGAATTTCCAAAAACAACTACCACCTGCCTTTTCGTCAAATTATGTATGTTAAATGTTGCTTCTGTGCAGTACTACGGCCAAATGGTATAAGGAGTCAATCGGATGGCATGAATATTTTAGGAACTGACTAGCCGGCTGACTGACTGACGAACGGAAAGTAAATGTAACGTATTTTGATTTTAATATATTTTTTCTGGTCAGCATGATCGAGTGAAGAGTTTCAGACAAGTCGCGTATGAATCGAGTGTGAGAAACTTTTCATGGTTGCAGCTGTTGTTATTATTTGTTTTTTTTTTTAATAATTCTTTTTTATTTATATTTTTTTATGTTAGCAATTTAGTTAAAATGCTGCAAGTCAAGCTAAGGTTAAGCAGATCAGAAAAGTAATAAAGTAAAATAGCCAATAAGTAATAAATTGTGTAGTTGTATCAATTTTTGGTGTCTTGTTGGAATGAATCCTTAACACGAACATTAGCATGACCATCCTTTTATTTATAATTGTGTGTATGTATCTTTATGTCTGTGTCTAGAGCGTTAAGAAAATTTGTGTGTAATTATAGACTTTATCAATTAGGGCTTATCAATGGGGGTTAATGTTAACACGATATATTGCATTGTAATTTCTGAATTGTTTTTATGGGTAATTCGGATGAGATTGTAAAAAGTTTCGTGTGCTTTGCTTGTGCCGGACTCGAAGTGGTTTCGAGATTTAATAATTGCTTTAGATGAGTTTAATTGTAATGGAAATGAAAGGAAGTACTATTGTAATTATAAGGCAAAATATATATGGCATCGTAATGACTTTTTTGTTTACGTAGTAATCAAATGGGTGATGCATTTGGTATGATGGTATGTAATAGTGCCAGTGTTGTAATTATTGTTAAAAGGGTTTATTTACTTTAAGTTTTTCATGAGAACAACTTTAGATTGAAAATTATAAAAAGGGGTTTAAGCAAAAGGAAGATGTAATTAACCAAATATTGTCTGTCTGCTTAGGTTCAGTTTTAAGAGATTGTGAAAGCTATCTTATGTGCAAAATTATAGACTGAAGTCGAGCTTAGCGTAGTATGAACTATTAAAAATGAGTTCTGTTGTTATGATGAATAGAATTAGAGGCTACACTGAACTTTTCTAGGTCTGGTGTACCTTTCATCTTTTTTGCTTTCGTTGCGCTTTGCTTCTTATATACCAGCACTTAAAAATAAACATTGATAATAAAAAATTATCATTTTCTTTTTTTGTTTGGTGGACAGGATGAAAACAGCGTACTTAATCAGCAGTTTAATATGTTCATTCAGACTAAAAATATGTATATTTTATGAAGGAACAATAATTTAAAAGAGGCATTACCATTGTACAAACCATATGCTTGAACTTGACTTACTTTATCAAATCAAATAAAGTTTATATAATATTAAAGAAACCAAGGTATTTTCTTAAATCAATACTTGTAAAGCTTAAATAAATATTACGAATGATATTTGTTTCATTATTCTCTTTCCTTTTATAAAGAAAGTATGATGTTTAATTATTATAATATCTCCAATGAGTTAATATTTATTAGGTGTTCTTTAAAAAAGATGAAAGTATAGCAGATGTATTGCACTGCATGATATCACAGAATTATAACATTATCTTCGAATTACACACTATTATTAAATTTCTTAACTTTACAATAACTGTTTTACACCTATTTACAATCTAGAATATGTTTATATTATTTCGAAACAGTAAACATAGATTTATAGTGTTTATATAAGTATGAAACAGTGACGTCAGTTCTTACACTTTATAGTAATAAGAATATGATTTTCATTCATAATTAAAATGCAAAAACAATTTCCTATGTGAATTATTCTGTAAGCTGTATAATAGGCCATGAAGAACATGAAGATAATCAAATGGCAAACACAGCTTATTCTAAATTGGTACAATCAATCTCTTGATAGCGTCTAAATTATACTACAGATATAAAAATAGTTTTAAAAACAACTTAACACGTAAGTAGGAAGGAAATAGCGATACTGATTCTTAGAAAGCTCTAAAGACGCTTTAAACAAATCTAAATAATTTAAGGTGGAAATTGTTTTAAATTTCTGCAGAAAATATATATAAAATTGAATTTAAAAAAAAAAGTTTAATAAATTTCGGAATATGAAATGAAATACATAAAAATATAACAACTTATTAATCAAGAATAATCTTGTAGTTTTTTGATAAAAATAGACTAATTTGCAATAATTAATTTTTAAAATTAATTGAGTATAGATTCCAAAATTAAAGTTTAAAAATAACTACTGGTCTTGCAATACGTTAGGTTATAATCGCGTTGCTAAGTAT
>NW_024032512.1:0-10114 GCF_002237135.1 Teleopsis dalmanni
GAGTTTTGAATGAACCAAATTTTAATATTAATTGTTCTACCAGTGTTGTAGCTATTGTTTTAGCATCTTTGTTTACTATTGGTTGTGCAATTATGAACCTGCTAAGTTCACATTGCATTGTTAATATGTACCTGTAACCGTTTGATGGTCTCAGGGGTCCGACTGTGTCAATTTGTATTGTTTCGAAAGCGGTATATGGGGTTGAAGTAATTTGAAGTTGTTCTTTGCTATGTTTAGTTTGTTTGTTCTTTTGACATTTTTCACATGTAGTGATGAATTTGTGTATCATTTGTTTCATTTTTCTCCAAGTATATTTCTGTTTCAATTTTATGAAAGTTTTTCGTACTCCTAGATGTCCGCTAATAGTATTATTTGAAATTCTTCAATTAATCTATATTTTGTCATGATGTCAGCTATGTTTACTGGTTTCTTGTATAATACTATTTTCAATTTTTCTTTGTTTTTATTTTTTCGTTGCAACTCATTTATCATATCTTTGAATTCTTTTTTATCCATGGATGTAATTATAATATCTTCATCGCTAAGCGCTAGCATTGTTATTTTTATTCTTTCTAGTTCGGAAATCAGCTTCACCATAATCGAAATCGGCTTCGGAGGTATTTCGCGTAATTCCACTGTGACTTTTTTGTCATCGTATCTTATGAATTCATCTTTATCTTTACTTATAATTTTAAACTGCAGTGTTTTCATACCTCGAATATCACTAATAGAAGTGCAATCCCAACAATAGAGTTGATCAGGCTCAATTGGTTTTGCCTCTTTTTGTGTATTCATTTCGGTAGTTTTATTGGCAGAGCTACCAGTGGCTGCTGCGGCGCGCGCTTTACTTCTAGTCGTTATACATATTTTAGCTTTTTCTTTTACATGACATATCGTTTCTTCGTCTTCATCCGGATTATTCAATTTATGGCTGGACATCTTGTCTTCGGTTGTAGGTATTAAATTCCTTAAAATGTTACTGTCTATTCTAATTCTAGACAGGGCATCAGCATTAGTGTTAATCTTTCCTTTTTTATATATTATCTCAAAATCATAGTCTGCTAAATCGATCCGAATCCTTGTCATTTTTGAAGAAGGATTCTTGTGGACAAATAATGAAATCAAGGGTCTGTGGTCAGTAACAACGTAAAAGTGTTTGCCATACACGTATGGTCTGAAATAGTTTATTGCCCAATGTATTGCAAGTAGTTCCTTTTCAATGACTGGTTTATTTAAGTCATGTTTTTGTAAGGCTTTGCTTGCATAACAAATTGGCAAATCTGAACCAATGTTACCTTGAGATAGAACTGCACCAAGTGCATAGTCAGAAGCATCCGTTGTTATTATGAACGGTTTATTGAAATCTGGGTATTTCAATATTGGGGGACTCATTAAAATCGATTTGAGACTTTCGAATGCTATGTCGCACTCAGTATTCCATATAAATTTCTGATTCTTTCTCAATAGCATATTTAGAGGTTTCGCTATTGACGCAAAATCTTTGATAAAACGTCTGTAATAATTACAGAAAGCAATGTATCTCCTAACTTCATCTACATTTGTAGGTTTAGGATAACTTTGAATGACTTTGTATTTGGCTGGGTCTGTTTTAACGCCATGTTCAGTGATTAAATGTCCTAAATATGTAACTTCGTGTTTTAGAAAGTTGCATTTTTCAGGATTTAGTTTTAAATTATAATCACTTAGTCTTTTAAAGACTTTTTCTAGATTAATATTGTGGTGTTTTAGGCTGTTGCCGAAAACAATAATATCATCGACATACAAAAATGCTTCATTTTCAAGGCCTGTTAACGCTAGCGTTAGCATGCGTTGAAAACTATTTGAACTTATTTTAAGACCAAAAGGTAGTCTTTTAAATTCATAATGACCATTGATGGTTGAAAATGCAGTTTTTTGCCTTGATTCTTCATCTATTGGAATTTGATGGAATGAACTAGTCATATCCAAAGTTGAGAAGTATCTTGCTTTTCCAAGCAAATCAAGTATGTCTTCTAGACGTGTGAGAGGGAATTTGTCATTTACTATTTTGTTTTTTAGTTTTCTATAATCAATTACGAGTCTCCACTTCTTTTCGTCGTCCGATGATTTCTTTGGTACAAGTAAAATCGGTGAATTGTAGGGGCTTTTGGAAGGTTGTATGATATCATCGTCAAGTAGTTTTTGAACTTGCGATTTGATAACATCATTGTGACTTTGAGGTAATCTGTAATTTTTTATGTATGTTGGGACATCGTCTTCAGTAGAAATATGTTCCGTGTAAAAATTGTTGCAGGAGATTTGTTCTCCTTCCATTAAAAAAATGTGTTGGTATTTAGTTACTAATGACACTAATAATTCATCATCACATTTGTTATGTTGAGTTCCTAGTTGTAGCTTGTTTAAAAGGTTTTGTAGACGCAGTTCGTCATGTTTATTAAAAGAGTTTTTATTAACTTTATAGTAATTATTTAGTGGGCGGGTTTCAAATTTTAGCATACTAAGGGTAACACTATGTTCATTCGTGTTTAGAATTCGAATGTGACAGTTTCCTCTGGCTGGAAGTATTGTATTTGCATTGAAAACACCTTTGTCAATTTCTTGAGAAATTAACAATGTATCTTCATCAAAATATAAGTCTATGGGGAGTATATGTTCTGACCTTGCTTGTAGAACAATTGGTTTACAACATATTGGCACTGTTATTTGCTGTCCTTTATTGGTAACTGTTAATGAAAAGGTATAATAGTCAATATTACATTTAAACTTTGTTAAGAAATCTCTACCGATGATGCCATCCACCTCAATTGGGAAGTCATTTTCTACTACCGAAAATTTGTGTTGTATTGTTATATCTTCAAATTCCATCTGAAGATTCGTGATGCCTAGGGAATTTCTGCAATCGTTGGTGATACCGAATAATACACATGTTTTACTTGAGTCGTAGGCTAAGTCAAATCTATTTTTAATTATTGACACATCTGCTCCTGTGTCGATTAATAATTTAATGTCAGTGTCAGCATCTTTGCATCGAATTTTTATGTGGTTGGATATGTTAGGATTAAATGTGTAGATGTTTTTTCTTATTTTACCAGAGGTGAATTCTACTGGTTTCCCTCTGGTGGATTGTAGTTTTCCTGCACTGCCATTAAACGAATATTTCTTTCATTGTAACCGTTGTATCTGTTACTGCTTCTAATGTTGTTATTACCTTGTCTCTGGATATTGATATTATTTTGATGATTTTGATTTCTTTGGGTATTAAGTCGATACGTGTTACTGTTGTTGTAACGTTGGTTTCTATGACCATTATTGTTATTATTATTATTGTTGTAATAACTTCTGTTATTTGAGTTATTACTAATATTGTTATAGTGGTTTCTTTGACCACTGTTATTATTTGAATTTCTGTTGTTAAAACGGGAATTGTTGTTATTTTGTCTACTATTATTTCTATTTATTCTATTGTTGTTATTCGGGTTATTACCTCGGTAATACAGCATCCGTTGATTCTGCTCAGGAAAAATTAAACTTTCTGCTATTTCCTTGCTTGTTGGAAAGTCTTTGGTTGCGCCATTTGTACTGCCTGCGAGTACGTAGCATTGAGGCCTTTTTTATATGCCAGTAATGCGTTCTCTTCGTTCGTGGCTAACATTCCTTCCGCTTGTGGAGAATTTACGTTGTAATTCCTCTTTAGTAAAGACGCCGTATTCAGATCAGATAATAGTTTGGCAATTCTATCACTATAATCTGTGATTGATTGGTTGTGGCCTTGTCTGGTTTCAGCTATCTTTTGTAGAAGCGTTGGCACTGTGTCCTTTGGTATATATGTAGACTTTAGTTTTTCTACCAATAGTTCCACTGAATTTGGAAAACCTATCGGTGAAACTCGTAACCTTACATTGTGGTGTAGTTTGCACTCCACAATGTGTTCTAAGAATTCCTGTTTATCCTCGTCTCTTATTTTTTTTGCATAAAACTGTAACCTCCTTAGAAAAGAATTTAAATCCTCTATCTTTCCTGTGAACGTAGGAAGGAGTTTCTCTACGCTCTCTATCACCGCGTCGTATGTCGTCATTCTATTCGTCGTACTATTGTTAAAGTCTAAAGGTGTATTAACTACTTGGTTAGTGGCTACTTCAGGTGTAGTCATTTTTACCAGATATTTTCTCGCTTGTATATATTTTTCAAAGAAAACTTCTTTTAAAACTGAAGCCTCTTCTAAGTTTTTAGTTATATGAATTGATTCAACACGATTCTTTAGATAGTCTAATCTATCTAACTTGATAGCTAAAGTGGGTTTCGTATACCCTCTAACACTAGCCTTTTTAGCGTTCTTTAAAGTAGTTTGTACCTCGCTTATATAAGTAGCGATATCTTCCATAAAAAAAAAAAAAAGTATATAAAATATTTTAAGTACGTTTATGGTCGAACGAATCAGTAAAGATCAAGGAAAGAGTGGAACACGTTTAAAGTAACGAAGTAATTATGAATGTTGGTAATGAAACCATACATATATATTAATTTTCAAGTTTCGAAGGAAAAACACAAATTATATTCTTCATAGAAAAAATAAAAAAATTTTGTATATATATATTTTTTTTTTTTTTACATTGTATTTTTATATTTAATTTATTAAATGGTAATATATTTATTATTAAATCGATATAATTATAATAATCATTTAGATGTAGTGAAAATATATTAATAGTTTATTGTATTGATAATAATTAATTTTGATAATAGTTATTGTGTTGACAATAGTTAATAATAATTATACATTGCTAGAGTTTAAAGTTGTATGTACATGTTTATGTACATATTTTTTTATATAATTATTTATTCTATTCGCAATGTACAAAATAATAAATACTATTAATAATGTTATAATTACTACCTCGAATTTTCCGGTCGATGTTGTTGTATTTTGGTTCTTCAAGTTGTTCGTGACGTCCGTTTTCTGCTGTAGGTTGTTTTGAGTATTATACTCATCGCTCGAAAACCACCCCATCTTTTAAAGCTGTTTCGGAATTGTTGAAGAGAAATTGTAAGTTGAATTGTAAGTTGTAAGTTGAAATGCTGGATTTTTGTTATTATTATTGTCAAATTTTGATGAACATTTTATTGGTTTTGAATAATATTTCTAATGCATATTATTTATTTGAATAAAATTTCTGATGCACATAATTTGTTTTTTTCTTTTGAATAATATTTCTAATGCATATTAATTGTTTGAATAAAATTTCTGATGCACATTATTTGTTTTTGAATACAGTTTTTTTTTTTACACAGTTTTTCACTATTATTTTTTTTTTTGAACTATCATGTGTTAAATAACTCACATTAGCGATATTTTGTTCCTTGCATTAGCAATGTTGATCTCTTAAGTACACTTTCAGTTTTATTGCTAAATATAAATCACTAAATCACTAAGGCATATGATTCAATTTTTAAGTTTTTAAGTTTTAAATTCACATTATAATTTAATTAATTTTTCTTTAGTTTTTAGTTTTTAGTTTAATCCTTGCCTTTCACAATTTGGCAGGATAAAATTCATATTATAATTTAATTAAGTTTTTCTTTAGTTTTTTTTTTTAGTTTGGTCCTTGCCTTTCACAATTTGGCAGGATTAAATTCACATTATTCACATAATTCACATTACAAATTCACATAATTTAATTAATTGTCTCTTTAGTTTTTAGTTTGGTCCTTGCCAGTTTGGCAGGATCGCCATGTAAAGGATTCTAACTTTTACAAATAATAGACGTGTTCTTTTGCGTGTTGTCACAAGACTGTTTTTTATTAAATTTTATTTCTTAACTCTAACATCAATTCTTACAACTAATTTCCAATAGAATCTTATGTATCGATTCTATTGGTTGATACTTACATTTACTTACGTCTAATTGGTTAACCCAAATTAGACGTACATAATAATTTACAAATATTATTTATTTACTTACTGGTCATTTATTCATATCTATTTCACAGTGGCACACATCTGGTAACCAATTGTATTGAGGACAAATCATATTGCATGCATAATCGCTTGCAATATGATCTGTGAAATACTTAACACAAATTCATGTGTTTAGCATGCCACTATCCAAATTGTCAAATTGCATATTGAAATAATTAAATATGCATACAAATATTTTGTCATAAAGAAATGACAAAATAGACGAGTCAAATTTCTGACTCATAAATTATTTTATATTTGACAATTAGGTTTTTCGGTCATGCTTGATATTTGAGAGTTTTGGGTTGGCATGACACATTAAATACCGCACACAACGTATTGTGTGTGGTCATGGTCATGCCACTACAGTGTCCTCCAATATAAAATTAACTACAGTACTGATATCTCTACTTTTACTCCCGATTGTTCTTTGTTCACCAGTAAACGTAACTGAATTTCGCTCCGCTCCTGGCATACATTTTGAACAAGTATGAACAACAAAATTGCTAACATCCCACTGGAAAATGATAATCTATTACGATTTAGCTCCATTTAATACAAAGCTGGAAATACTAAAGGATTCAACGTTGAATCTTTTGAAGCTATGTGATCAAAGCAACTTAAACTCAACATGCAAGTTTGTGGTTCATCATTTCCAGCAAGCAGAAATTGAATTAAGAACAGCATTTGAGTTTATGTCAAGTGCCCGAAATAAGAGAGGGGCAATCGATTTAGTTGGGAATATAGCAAGTTTCCTGTTTGGAGTACTCGATTCCAACTATGCAAGTGACATGTCGAAGACGATCAAAACCCTAGAAGATCATGATGACAAACTCAAACATCTGCTCAAAAATCAAATATCAATAATTGACTCCACAATTAACGTTATAAAAAAAACCAGATAAGTCTCAAAAATAATTTCCAGGGTATAGAGACTCAATTAAAAGCGATCTCCAAAAGGTTAGTTAAGGACGAACATGACCAATTACATGGCAATATTATTAATATGCTGACCATCCAAATGACAATCGCCACGATAAATTTGCAACGTACGCAATCCACAATCATGGATGTTCTTATTGATAGTCATCGCGAAAAAATTAACCCGCTTCTAATTACGCCGCAACAGTTAATAACGGAAGGAGAAAAAATCCGAGCACATTTACCGTCTCATTTACAATTTCCAGTAGAGCAGGATGATACATATATTAACTCTTTATAAGCTGATGCAAGTAACTGGGCAGGTATCAAGTCACAATGTAATTTTCAATATTATGATACCACTCGTTGAACGAGAAACCTTTGAAATATTTCATGTAGTACCTGTGATCTCTAGCGCGACCAAGGTATTAACGTCAATAAAGCCATCAACAGAATATCTGGCTATCAATTCTCACAAGGATGAATACTTCCCCGTAACAAAATTAGCACTGCAATCGTGTATTACAACTGAAGAGGACTCATACCTTTGCTCAAATGTTCAATCTATTTATCGTCGTGGAGCTAATGTGTGCAAGTGTGAAATCAATTTGTATAATAATGGAACAGGTGACGAATGCGAAATAGTTGAATTAAAGGAAACTACCATTTGGACTCAGCTGAAACACAAAAATCACTGGATATACGCTACCAAATATCCAATGCAACTCAATGCAGTATGCGGTTCGAATGCATTTCCAGTGATACTAAATAGTACCGGCATGGCAAAAATTGCATCAAATTGTGTCATCAGAGACATCACGGTTCTTATTCAAGGACACCAAGTCATAAAAAGTCTGCTCAAATCAGCATATACGTGCATAGGAATTTCAACACCTGAAATTAATCCATCTAAGCGGATAAACAATTCTGAAATTGAATATCTTCCACAATTAAGAGAACTAACAATTCTGCAAAAACACCTAACGAAGGATACATTACCTGAACTATCATCAAAGGAACAGCAAACTGAAAAGCATAGCTTGTCAGTGGGGTACGCAGCCTTGTTTTTGATTATTGGAATCATCATCTTAAAAATAACTAAACTAATACAAAACAATCAGATGCAAGGTCAACCGAATGTTCAGACACCTCAGCTTCTTCAAAGATCAAGGTCAACATTTGATATCACAACAACATAAAGATGACATCACTCTAAGTTGAATTAAAATTCAACGCGAGGGAGGATATGTTAAGTATTACATTAATAATTTATTTTGTCTTTTGCTGACCCATGCTAAAATGCATTTAACGTAATCGTAATACATTAATAGGTTATATTTTTGCTGATTAGTGTTTATTTTATAACTAGGGCTAGAACACATTTTAAGTAATTTATTATTCATTGTTTTGCTAAATATTTTATGTAATTTGCTTGCTATTAATTACTCATTGTTTTGCTAAATATTTTATGTAATTTGCTTGCTATTAATTATTTATTGTTTTGCTGAATATTTTATGTGTCATTATAAGTAATATTTTTTGCTTGATATTAATTATTGTTTTAAATTGGGTCAGAACCCATGGGCTAAAACCATCCAGAACCTTTAACAAATCTTACGATGCTACATAGAGGGAGTTCTCGAAGTTCGTCAAGATCCTCAAAAAAGAAAGCCCCCAAAAATTTAAGGCGACGCTGTGCATGTGCCGGACACGAAGAAAGCAGGTGAGAGGCACTTTCGTCATCCTCACCACAAAAATGGTGGAACGGTAGATTCAGTCTCCTAGCATGATTACCTAGAATACAATGACCTGTTAGTAAACCTACTACAAGACTGATATCTCTACGGGATAGCTCTAAGAGAGATTTCGATTTTCTATTGTTGGTCTGTGGCCACATTGCATACAGATGCCTGCATATCGCAGAGTCTTCCCATCTTTTGTTAAAAAGTTCGGCACAGGAAGAACTCAAAATGAATTTGCATGAAGTCAACGATATGCCCAGATTGTTCAGGTGGTCCGAGTGGTTCCCTGAAGCACTACGTCTGGCTAGCACGTCTGCTTTATAATTGCCGTAAATATCCCTATGACCGGGAACCCAGATTAGAGAAATATTGAACTGCGTCGACATCTCATTTAGAGATGTGTAGCAGTCAAGGACCGTCCTAGATGTGAATTGGACAGAAGTTTTAGTAAGTAATTATTATAAGAAAAATGTATATATAAATAAATCAATTCTTTTAATAAAGTGTATTGGATGATACAAACTTGAATAGAACTTTTCTTTCTTTTCATAAAATTACCAACGGGTTTATGTGCTCGGTGGTATCTTCACTAATATAAAAAATATACAAATATACCGTCCAACAAGTTACATGTGCTTGGTGGAATTCCGGCATACAAATACACATCGATAGAAAATTGAGGATAAAAGCATTCTCAACAATTTGATTGACTTCGTTTTGTAATTGTGTTGGTGTTAATAACAACGGATTCACTTTTCCATGATGAGTATCAATTAGAACATCAATAATAGCACATTGCATCTTCTGTAGATTATGTGTCACCAGTGTTAGTTGAATGGCTCCTGCATTGAAAACTTGATTGAGCCGTACCTGATTAACCAGTCTATTTGTATTTTTTATGGAATTCATCAGTGCCTTTATTTCATTGTCAATGTGCTCAAAACCTTCTTGAACTGCGATTTCATCTTTCTTCATTATATTGATTGTTGAATCGACAACTGATGTTTCCGTCCAATAAAGACTTAAGTCGTTATAAACTAATAGACTCCATTCAATAGTTGATATGGCAGCTGTGCCCAGATTTTCAAAGTGAATACCCAATTTCGACCAAAACCTTTTTTTATCAATTGGAGACCCTATTACTATTGTCAATATCAGTAATAGTGTGAGTAGTACAGAACAGTACAAATTGGTCGGCAGTTTTCTACGTTTTGTCTTGGGCTCTTTATACGACTCTTTTTATCTTCAATAATTACGTTGTCAGGAGGTATTTCGTGATCAACTTTAGCCATTGTTGGTTGATCAACTGTATTAACAGGCAGTACAGCTATTCGATGAATTGGGTGTTTAAAAATGCCTGTCGATGCTTTAATGTCAGCTACTCGGATACGTCCATCTGTACCATTGTACATATGTACAATTCGTCGCAAGGGCCACTGCATCACTGGAACGTTGTGTTCTTTGATTATAACCATGTCTCCTAACTGTATATTGG
>NW_024032513.1:0-4920 GCF_002237135.1 Teleopsis dalmanni
TTTTGTTGCGAATGTCTTAGTTTGTTATTAAAATATTTTTACCACTCAACAATTATGTAGAATTAGTTATATATATATGCGTATAAATTTTTATTATTTTTAATATCAAAAATTATAAAATTTCTTTTCATATTATTATTTTTTTATTAATATAGAAAAATGTAAGTACAACAATTTTTGAATCGGAGAAAATGTTTACCACATTTTTTCCCCATACATTTACAATGTTAACTTTACGAGGAAGAGTAACGTTATAATAATAATAATAAAAAGTTTGCAACAATTTATATACATACAAATATCAATGTTCATATGGCTAAATAAAATATCTTTTATATTTTTTAGACACATAAGTTTGTATCGATATTTAAACAAGAGCAGTTAAATATCAATGGGTGAACACAATTTTGTAGAGATTTTTTTTTTTTAAAATCAATACGGAAACTCAGGTTCACAAAATCTAAATTTTGTGAAGAAAATTTTAGGGAGGAAAAAAAAAAAATTTATTTTAATTATATTAATACCAAATACATATTTAATATACTATTAGATTCATAATAACAAAATAAAAAAAATGTATAAAACACACGTATATCGAAAAATCCCGAGTTGCAAAAACTCAGTCACTCACATTCGTAATAAAGAAAGAAGAAGCAAAAAAAAAACAAAAATATATATACCAACTGTATATAACGTCAACTGACACAATGTTCTAACGAGTATAAAAACTCTGTATGTCCACATTTACATACCGACACTGTTCACTATTGACGTTCACAGCGATAAACTAAATAATCATAAAAAAACCTCTGCAAAGAAATAAACAGTCATTACCTCCATGTGGCTACTGTTACACATTTAGCCCACACAAGACAAAACAAACAAACGAGAAAAAAAAAAAACGCAACGATTATTATTACGACGAAGCATTAAAAAGAAATTGTGACATACAAATATATCAAGCAACCAAACAAACGAACACAGCGAGAATAATTCATGTCAATTGACACGAAAACCCGCAAACAAAATTTTCTAAAACAACACTAGTGAACAAGATTTTCTAAATAAATATGTATGCATTTATTTAGCACATTTTTTTTTTTTTTAAAATGAATATAATTCAGTAAATAAATTATAAATGGTCAATAATAAAAAAAAATTTAAATGATGCTTACCTGCATCCTACCGGCTGCGCCAATCTGTTGTGGTCCTACTTTTGTCAGTAAAACACAAGGGATAAGGTTCAATTTCATTTATTGATAAGAAAAATCTCGCCTAGTTCTACTCCTAAACACTGTCGTTGTTTTGCTATTTCCGACCTGTTGCTGCTGGTGTTGTGCTTCTTATACCTCTGCACTTCTGATGCCGACCTGTTGCAGCTGGTGTTGTTGCTTCCAGCTTAGTGGTTGTTGTGATTATTTCTGCTGCAGTTGTTTGCCGAGTCAATTTTTGTTAAAGAATTTGTTTATTGATTGATTAAATGCTGCTGAAGGAGAACAAGTTTTAGAGTAACGATATTTGCTTTTCAGCCGTCACAAGACGTTTTCGTTGTTTTATATTTTTTATAAAATTGTGTTTTTACGTCTTTCAAACATTTTAGTTCACTTTTATCAACTCTTCAACTTTAGATGGTTTTGATTCAAATTATGGATGTTGTCTGTCACTCACAGAATTAAATTTCTTTCACTTTCTTTTATTGCTTAGTTTTAACACTTTTCTATTTTAAAAGTTTCGTTTCCGAGTTTTCTTTTCCGTTTGTCGATTTGAAGTCAAATTTTAAAAACACTACCAATGATTTTTATCAACTTTGCCGGCACAACTTTTAACTCTCTTCCGGAGTACCACGAACCAGTTCTTTGTTTGGTGGTAAAGCAGCAACTGACTACAAAAGTGTCTGTACTTTTGCGTTAGCTTCGAAAATAGCGTGTTTGCTGGTCACGTTTTGTAGTGTCAGCATATTCCACGCTCGCGTTGTGGGATCATTGCTTTCTGCATAGTCTTATGCTACCGCATCGTAACATGAGACTTAGTGCGAAGGCTATTCTTGCATATTTATTTAATAACGGTCAAACCGTTTAACACACACCCTATTGTATGTGTGCCCACAACACTAGACCAATGAAACTTTCGAGCTCCTTCAAATGTTGTGGCAATTTAAAACTTCTTAGTGCATCAACCTTTGCTGGTGCTGGTGAAATCGTATGTTCCTCTATTATATGCCCTAAAAACTCGACACGTTTTTCCAAAAATTGACACTTTTTGAAATTTATTTCCAGGCCATAATCTCGACATAGAGATAATACTTCTTTTAAGTTTTTTAGAGCTTCTTCTTCACTATCGGCTGGTATAATTACGTCATCAATATACGGTAAAGCTACACCTCTTCGTGTCAGTTCACGAAAAATTGAATTCACATACCTCTGAAATACACCAGGTGAGTTGGATAGACCAAAAGGAACCTTCTTGAACTGATATTGACCGTTGTGTGTTACAAAAGACGTGTATTTCCTACTATTTTCAGCTACATTGACGTGAAAGAAACCATTTTTTAGATCAAAGGTGCTAAATATCTTTGCATTCTGCAACCTGTCCAATTGATCTTCAATCAAGGGTAAAGGGAACCGATCTCTTAAAATAACCTTATTGATTCTTCGATAATCGATACAAAGTCGAGGCGTTCCATCACGTTTACGCACTAAAACCACAGGGCTGCTGTACTCTGATTCCGATTCTTCAATTACACCGTCTTTCAGCCAATCTTCTATTTGTTGTTCAACTACACCTCTTTCTGCAATCGGTAGTCTCCGCGGTCTCGATGAAATTGGTCCGTCATCTTTTAGAACGATATTCATTTCGACATTCGCACTTTTTATTTTGCTAGGTTTATAATTTTCAACCATGTCAATGACTTTTTCTTTTGCTTTTGCGCTTATCGAAGCGTTAATATTAAATTGTTTTTCGAATTGTTCTTCCGCATTTATTTTCATAATATTTCGCCAATCATTATCTTCGCTACTGTCCAGTTTTTTAATCATCACTCCCGTTGGATTTATTTTTATTTCGGCTTGTGAGCAAATTTCAGAGCCAATAACTACCGGAATGTCTAAGCAGTAGAACGGAACGACTTCAAATGGCATATCAAAGTTCTCACTGTCGATATCAAAGTTTAGTATAACACGACCGATCGATTTTATTTTATTCGAGTCTCTATTATTACCGAATCCGACTAAACAAATATTTGAACTCAAAAGTTCACAGTTTTTTAAACACTTAAGAATTTTGTCCGTTACTAAGTTGAATTTGCTCCCTGTATCAAATAAAGCGTTTGTTTTCAAGTCACCAATTTTAATTTCTTTTATCATTTTATTTGTACAACTGCTCACAATGTTAATATTCGCGTCATTTTTCTTCACTAGACAATGCTTCGAAATGTGTCCAAATTTGTTACATGAAAAGCATTTTGTGCCTTTGTCTTTGTTCTTGCACACATTTGCTCTGTGACCTTTCTCACCACAATTGTAACATTTGTCAATCGCACTTTTTGTTTGTTCCTTTGCACTTTTTGTGTTATCATACTGTTTTTTCTCACTTTTTATATACGTCATTTTATTGTTTTCGCGCAAGATCTCATAAGATTTAAGTTTATCTTTGAACTCGATTAAGTTTTTTGCACCGTATAAAATTGTTTTGTTAATGTTTAAATCAATGATACCGTCAATAACATATTCTATTAAAGCGCTATCATCAATGTTACCGCGACCGGCAATTTCTTTCATTTTAAAAAAATATTCACGAACACTTTCCTCTTGTCGCATTTTCCGTTTAACAAGTTGTTTATGTAGTACAGCGCTATTTACTGTTGATTTAAATTCTGTTAAAAGAGCTTGTTTTAATTTGCTCCACGAAAATATATTTTTTTCACTGTTCACAAAAATTTTTGCTAATCCCTTTATTGACTTCTTCGCAAATACAAACTTTTGTAATTCGTCCCAGTTTAACAACGCTGCTGTCTCTTCAAATTCTGTAACCCATACATCTACAGAAATGTTGTCGCTGCCGTCATATGTGCGTATAGAGTCCTCTATGTCTCTGAAATTCATTAGAAATTTTGGTTTACCTTCATCGACTGGCGCCTGTTTGTAGTTCATGCCGCGCTTGATTTGCACACGTTCACTTTTGTGCTCTTGCTGCTTTACGTTGCCTATTCTTGCATTTATGATAGTTGCGTTGTTTTGGTTTTCGCTCTCGTCTGTTTCATCATTGTTGACGTCATTCTCGCTGTCTTTTGATTTACCTTCGAGTTCATCGTAATCACTATCACTATCTTCTGTTTCTTCATCGTCATTATTTTCGTTTTCAAAAGTAGAAAGAAATTTGAGAATGTGCGTCTTTACGTCGTCACTTGAGTATTTCAGTCCCAAAATCGAGCATATTATTGCCAAATCTGCCGCCGTCAAATTTGCATCAATGTATGCAATTTTGCCTTCATACTCTTCGTCTTTCGAGTTAAAATTAAAACCCTTAAACTCTCGCAGCCGGCGTCGGTTGTTTCTGTCGCCTTCCTCTTCGAAAATGATCTTGTGCAGCGCTACAATGCCTGCTCTGCTTGCACACTTTATGTTTCTGCGTATTTTTTCAAAATCCTTCAACGCACTCATTTTTTCGTATAGGCTTCAAATTTCGATTGAGCCCCCAAATATGTAAAGTTTTATTTATTACTATTATTATAAAGTTTTATTAAAATTAAATTAAAATATAAAAATGAAAAGATTACGAATAAAACAAAATTTAAACCGCCGTCTCGTTCGGTGTCTTGATTCCAACTGACTCGCTTCGTTGAATTGCCTTTGATGTTGCTCTCAGTGCTTTTGATGAGTTTTATGTGAGCATTCCCTATGAGTTGCTCTTTTCGCTCCCACA
>NW_024032513.1:5321-10105 GCF_002237135.1 Teleopsis dalmanni
ATATATATAGGCGTGAACACGTCTATAGATAATAACGTCTATAACCCGTAAACTTTTCTTCCACAACAGATATAATAATTTTTATAAATATCAAATATAAATGAATAAACATTGTTAGTTTTAAGACAACTTAATAATAAATAAATCTTGAAATCAAACACCGTCTTTATCCTTTAAAAATTTATTGTAACGACCCAGGACCAACCCCTGAGTATTACCCCGGCAAACAGAGCAACGAAAAATTGTCGTTACAATTGGCGCCCGAGCAGGGACAGACAGACTTCTCAAAATTAAAACAAAGTAATATCCACGTTACAATGGCACAGGCAAACATGATTATAAGATAAAATCTAGATACTCCCGCTCATAGTTCAATTCAAGCCAGTTCAACAGAGAAACATACAAGACGTTCGCATAAGCAGCACATCATGGCCTTATCGTATGCTCAAAGCGTGGAGCGGATACGAAAATGGTCTGTAAAGTACAATGGAGGAATAGATCCCATAGATTTTGTGGAAAGCATAGAAGAGGTAGCAGACCTTGACGACATCAACGTGAATTTAGTTCCCAGAATGATGCCTATACTGCTTGAAGACAAAGCATTGATGTGGTACCGCAACAACAATAAGCATTGGAACCTCTGGTCAAGCTTCAAGATGGACTTTCTAAAATTTTTCCTTCCACATAGGTATTTCGACAGATTAGAACACGAGGTGCGAGCACGAGTTCAGAAGGAACAAGAAAGTTTTAAAGATTATGTACTGGAAATCAAATATCTTATGCGACACACAGACATGAACCAAGATTCGCAATTGGAGCGAATATACCGAAACATGCGCACAGAGTACCAAATGTACATCAAACGTCGAGACTTTTCGAGCTTAACAGAATTAACAATATTAGCTGATGACTTCGAAGAACTTAGCGCCGAACAGGATAAAATGAGTCGACGCGGTGTTCGACAGGAAGTGATAGTTGGTCGCATAGAAGTTGAATATCCACAAACGATGTTATGGGAAAATACAGTGAGACGCGTACCTACTATGCCGATACAAGATAAACTTATTCCCAGTTCAAATTCCGAGTCACCTATTTTCAACCAGCAGAGAAGTAATCAGCACCGCAACCAGCCGACAGCTAAGCAAGTAACAGCACGAATCACACAAGATCAAGATATATTTCAAAATCAAATGTACCAAGTATCAACTCAGCAGAATATCCAACATGTCATGCCAGTTAGAGGAAATCTAAAACCATTCAATCGAAACCAAGTCACAGAAGTTCAACAAATGCTGCAAATCCAACCATGCGAACCAAAGCAAGAATCACAAAATATTAGGTCCATCAGAGGAAATTCACAGATGCAAGAAACACAACGACAAGTAAACCCAAAACTTACAAAGAAGAATCCCGAAGTATTTAAGCCAGCACGAGTTACACCAGATCAGGAAATATTTCATAGTCAAACGAAGCAAGTATCAGTACACCAAACACCGCAACATGTCACGTCGTTCAAAGAAAACTTAAAATCGTTCAATCAGGACCAAGCCACAGAATTTAAACGTATGCTCCAAATCCAAGCGTGCAAACCACAGCAAGATTCAAGCCCCAACAAGCAAAATCCCAAAGTATCTATACAACAGCGAGTCACACCAAACCGTGAAATAGTATCAGTTGAAATACAAGAACTACAAAACCAGTTAAAACCAATATTTATCAAAGAAAATCTCGAAGTATCTAAACAACAGCAAGTCACCCCAAATCATCAAATATTACAAGTTCAAGCACAGAAAGTACAACGACAGAAAGAACCAAGCGTAATCAAAGCGCAAAAACAAAAGATTCAACGGCACAAAGATCCAAGTCCTAGCAAGAAAAATTCACAGGTAGTTAATCAACCAAAAAGAATCAATCCAACGAGGAATCACCATATAACACAAGTTAAAATTCAAGATACACAAGGATACGTAGAACAACATCAAGTTCAAGATATTGAAACACAACAAGGTCAACAAAAGGTTACAGTAATCAAAGATCATACCAGACGAGTTCGATTGACTCAAGGAACCCCAAGTCCGACACTATCATTGCAACACGTTTTAATTAACCACGATAGTGACCGAAAGCCACAGCCAGAAGAAGGAAAAAATGATTCTACACGTCCGAAAGATAAGCTAGACAATCCTCTGATACAAGTACAGGAACTAAGTCTAGGAATTCCAAAACCATTCAGCACCCAAAACCTGCAGAAGCCGATGAATAACTTAGGTGTACTTCAGCAGAAGGACTATGATCTTGTTAGTAGATACCAAGATAAATTTTTCAAAATATTCAAGAGCCCAAAGAAACGGCACAGAAATCATGCAGGCAGATAGTGGCAAATAAATTTTCCTCGGAGAAGGAGGGAAATGTAAGGATGGAAATTTTGTAATAATTTCCAACCTACATAAATTTAGTAACATCACCACTTTGAACAAAACACGTGAAGTAATCTGTAATTAGGAGAAAACATTTTAATAATAAATACAAAAAGTATATGAATAAAAATAACAATATAACATACCTTCATTATTTTTCCACCTAAATTTATTTAAATTAATAAATAATAATTTATTTATAAATTATTTATTAATTTATTTATAAATAATTCAACCATAAAAATTAACACGAGTCCGAACCGGCGACTGCGACTGCGACTGCTGCGAACACAATATGAATTTGAAATTGTATTATGGAAATTTACAGAAATAAACAAATACCTTGAATATGTATATTACTTTCATTTAATGAATATGAATATTACTTTTGCTTATTTATTATAGTTTTCTCTTTAATTTATGAATTAAAATTTAGCAAATATAAACACGCGTTCTAACAAACGTCAAATGTAAACAATATGTGCAGCGGCTAAAAGAAGAGAAGACAATGCGCGCGCAGGTAAAATGCACCACGGCGAATTCAAGACAGCTGTAAACAAAATATTGAACAGTAGAATAAGAATTCACACGCATACATTGACATCAAAATTCAAACCAGCCGTAAAACAAACAAATGCGCTACACTACAGTTTGGTCTGATGGGTATATAAGAGGATACATTGGCTTGGGGAGGCAGTCAGTGATCAACACGCAAAGTGTTCAGAAGCAGACAGAGGCTCGTTATCAACTTTCGAAGACAAGAGAACGCACCAGGGACTTGGACAGTCAAACACAACATACAAAGTCGGTCGCAGAGCTAAGTATAAACAGAGACTTACATAACAAATTTTCCTTTGATTTGTATATCCCTCCTACAGCCACCGTATATAAGCGTGAACACGTTTATATCCTTTCCCAGTAGCAAATATAAGCGTGAACACGTTCATATCCTGCTATTAAAACCTAATATAAAGCGTGAACACGTTTTATCCCTCCTATAGCCACCGTACATAAGCGTGAACACGTTTATATCCTTTCCAGTAGCAAATATAAGCGTGAACACGTTCATATCCTGCTATTAAAACCTAATATAAAGCGTGAACACGTTTTAGATCCTTTCCTACTTACTAAGCCATATATATATATATAGGCGTGAACACGTCTATAGATAATAACGTCTATAACCCGTAAACTTTTCTTCCACAACAGGTATAATAATTTTTATAAATATCAAATATAAATGAATAAACATTGTTAGTTTTAAGACAACTTAATAATAAATAAATCTTGAAATCAAACACCGTCTTTATCCTTTAAAAATTTATTGTAACGACCCAGGACCAACCCCTGAGTATTACCCCGGCAAACAGAGCAACGAAAAATTGTCGTTACAACATTAGTACATGGTTTAATATAATTAAAAGTTTTTAGTAATTTTTATTTACATATATTTTCATATATTTTATTTAATACTGTAATATAATAAGTTACAGAAATATTATATAATTCTTACATAAAAGGATATAATCTATTTCGTCATTTTAAATTTTCAACATATTTTTAAACATTTAATGTTTGTTGCTGATGAACATGTTTGTGTACATAACTTTTAAAATATTTATTGATTCTAAATAGTACATATACAATACATATTATAATTATAAGTGTTATTATGGCTACCTGTTGTTCCGGCATGTTGACTTCTAGAATCTGGTTCTGGTTGTTGTTTACTGTATTTGTATCAGGTGCATCCGCGGAAAACCAACCCATGATGTTTCAGCTGCTGATGAAAATATTTTTCTTCTCTTTTTAAAATATAGTTTAGAATATGCGTTGAAAGTTGACAAAAAAAAAATGTTTTATTCATACATGAACAGACGCTTGTAGATCGTTGGATCTTTCAGTTAATTAATTAATTAATTCAGTTAATAAGTTAATTAATTCAGTTAATCAGTTAATTTCACATATTTCGCGTTTCACAATAACCTTTCACATCACATTTCACATTAATGTTCATTACTTCCAGTCATTAAGTATTAAATATTATAGTGTAGTTTTTAGTTTTATTCACATAATATTAGTTTTAATATGAAATTTTTTAATACAATTTTTAAAATTCACTTTATATTCTTTTAAATATATATTAATATATATTTATTTATTTATTAATGGTTGTTGCCATCGAGATTTGGCATAGTTCACTTAGTTTTTCTTAATTTTATTTATTAATGGTCCTTGCCATCGAGATTTGTCATAGTTCACTTAATTTTTCTTAATTTTTATTTATTAATTATTCTTAATTTATTATTCTTAATTTTATTTATTAATGGTCCATGTAAAGTTCTTTGGTTGTGAAAAGAAAGACGC